>NC_081409.1:467729770-467760572 GCF_030272615.1 Cryptomeria japonica
CATGGCTTGAAACTGATCAATTTCCTAGTCTTAGGTTAATCGACAAAGCACATTACATGTCCTAAGCAGTATCAACCAAGTCATCTTTCCGTCAGTGAAACCTGGTCATCCACTCTGAGTTAGTCACCTGTCTCCTAACTACCGAAGAGTTTTATCACTAAGTACACAAGCAAAACAACATTATTGAAAACAATCACTAAACAGTTTGAGCTATGAATGGAAATTTTCTTTGTATGTTGTCTTTTATAATTATTTTTGATTATTATCCCTCTGAGTAACTCAAGGAAGTTTGTCTTGACTAAGGAGCAAGGATTGAGGGTATAATATTTTCTTTTTTTTCTACTTGTAGGAATGATTCTGATGATCTGGACACATCTAAGAAGTTGGGTGTCTATGATAAGAGCCTTCACATCAAGGTGAAATCGCCACACATACCTCGACTCCGCTTACTTGAATGCTACAGGGAGGTTCCTATCATTTCTTTGTTTGTTTTGAGCGAATTTCTTTATCATGCAATCCAAATCCCTGCGTAATTTGTCCAAGGATATGAACGAAAAAAAAGGGTCATTGCGAACAAGATAATTAATACTGCACATGAAAAGAAAAGAACTCTAAAATGCCTGTTATGTTCATTATGCTCGGTGATGAAACTTAAGCATTTTAAATCCAGTGACTAGGTTTAGGTTGCATTTCATTTTGCATCTCATTTTGCATTTCATTTTGTATTTTGTGAATTTAGAGTGATTTCAATATGGTAATAATCTCTTTATATTATGAATGAGAGTTGTAAGCATCGTCATTTCTTAGCTAAGTGGTCTATTTTTCATCATTTCTCCAATCGAGTACTTGTGTATTGAGATGTTAGCTGCATACATAAGCATCTTATATAGATTCATACATTTCATTATCACTCATTTGCATTCATCTTATTGCATAGAAAAAATAAAATTTGCATTACTCATTACTCATTTTCATCATTTATTTGCATATGAAAAGAAACAAAAACATACATTCATATTCATTTACATTTACATACATCCATGCTAAATAAATATGCATACATATAGAATATAGCATATAGAAGACATCTTATGATCGATCAACACAAGTACTATGAAGTCCAATCAGATCTCATATATATATAATCATCAAGTCTCAAGGTACAAAAAATGTCAACTGACATGTACAAACTCCCATCGGAGCAAGAATTGTAAGGGCTACAAAAAATGGGTGTATCTACAAAAAATCTTTGAGCTACAAAAATAAAATATAGCTCTCGGCCTCTCCCTCATCGCCTAATGGAGGAGGTGGAGCCTGCTAACCAGGATCCTAACGAGGTTCCTGAGCTCCCTCAAATCGAGCCATATACTGTGAATATGGTACAACCTACTGCGCTACTAGAACAGCTACGCTGTAAGCCGCAATATAATAGGCTGCTCGACTCATCTGATGATGAACCTCCTGTTGAAGAGTGTCTTGCTCTACCCTCATCGCTGCAACCTGATGATCACTCTCTTCTATGAGCTCAGCTAGCTAATGATCTCTCTCCACTCTAAGATCCGCTAGCTGACGATCTCTCTCTGCTCTAAGATCCACTAGATGTTGGTCTTGCTCCGTGAGCTGAGTCTGTGCCACTGTCAGATGTGACTGCAAACCCACTAGGCATACTCTCATCGACCACGCAGTGTCAACCCCCTGATCCCTCCCAGGCTCTCCGCCTCCAACTCCCCCTTCTCCTCTCTCCTCTGTCAAACCTATCTCAGCATTGCTCTCTCCTCCTCTCCTCCACCCTCCGGCACTCTCGCTCCACCAAGTCTCACTCCAACCATACCTAGGGATTCGCTCTCTCCTCTCTATTGTCTACCACCAGCTAGTACCCCGCTACTACTAGCACTAGGATCACCACCTGCCCACCTCGGAGCCTCGACTCTCTGTCCCTATCTTTTTCCTTGTCCCTATCCCTGTCCCTGTGCGGGGGTATCATCCTCTATCTCCTCTATGCAAGGTACCTGCTCAGCTGGATCCATAAATCTAGGGAATGGATGTTGCTGGAACCAATCTCTATACTGAGGCAAGACCCCCACATCTGCAATATCATCCATATAGTCCCATATGACACGTTGTAATCCAGTCAGCTCCTACATACTCAAGGCATAAGATAGTCTCGATGCCCATCCCTGCCTCTCCTCATATGCATAACGTACAAATGCAGTGTACTCCTACGAGATCCCTTGAGGTCTACCATACTGCCTCATCACTCGAGAAACAATGAATCACTCAACTACTATATGTGATCTACCGATGAGTGGGCGAGTCACGAACAAATCCCTACATACAATCCTCCAATCATCCCATGGCTCTAGACCCCTGTACGGTCTCCATGTCATGGCTATCAAATCATCTAGCTGCCATCTCCAAAAATTTGTCTTGCCTGGATGGAGCTGAGTAACATATCCTGAATATCTATATACAATGGGCTGACTAGGATCTCTGTCGTCACTTTCAATCGGCCTGCAAACTGGGAGGTGCTCCCAAGCCCGTACCTATAAAATCAAAACTCTTGTAGCCATACTCTTCCCCTCCCTATAAACAATCTTGTGCATCTCGCGATACTTGTGTGTTAATATACAAGAGCCCCAACCTAATCTCTGAGGGGTCTCAATAAGTCTCTCTATCATCCTACCCCATCCACACAAAAAACCCTATTGTCCCCTATTCGGCATCAGAAAGCAGCTGATAAAACCTACCAAGATGCAAGCAAGTGGGAAGTCCTCACTGTACCTGGTCATCATCATGTCCCAACTGATAGAACATGTCAAAATGTCAGGATCTCTGAAAACATGTCTAACAGCTAGTAACCCAGGAGGTTGCTCTGCATCATAATCCACCTTATCCCCAGCAAAAGGGATACAAAGAATCCTATAAACATCATCATGAGTGATGGTCATCTCCCCAACTGGCAAGTGGAATGTGTTATGCTCATAATGGAATCTCTCTACAAGTGCAGACAGCATTCTGTGGTTCACACGGATATCAGGTAAATCAAGAAGGTGGGTCAATCCGCACAAATCAATATGAGCTCGGTCAAGCTCTAACAACTAATGCACTAATGTCATCATCGGTGGATAGACACATCTGAAAAGAATGTGACGCAATAAAACCTGCAAAAATCAAACACGGGAGCATCAGAAAACATTTCAAATTAGCCTATAAGAGAAGCAAAACATCACGCAAATCCAACTATGTCAACTGCAAAATCAAAATTTCAAGTTTGCACCTTCAAAAATGCTCACTGTTTTCCAAACGACAAAACATAGTAGGGGTAGAAATTTGTATGAGTCAGAAAAAGGTCTAGTATGACAAAAGACTCCCATACGACACAAGACTAGCCATAGGACGACAAAAGGGGTTCTTTTGAATGTTTTCGTATGACACAAGGGTAGGCCTAGAATGACAAAACTAATGGGCTTAAATGATAAAAGAGACTTAATCAGTTTGTCATACGAGATAGGATCCTGTCTCGCACAACAAAATGAGAAATCCCGACTTCAACGTGCCAAAAATTAAAAAATTCAACAAAAAAATTCAAAATTGGAATGATTAACAAGCTTAAGATAGATCACTTACCGTTGGCTCATAGTCCCGAGGTTGATTATATCATCTTTGGTGCTCAAATCAATGCATATGAGTGGGAACCACCATTTTTCTTCACAAAAGGCTTTTTGAATTTGCAAACTTGGAGGGTTAAAATGAATTGAAAATGGCACTTTTACCCCATATATAGCCAAAACCCTAATTTTTCAACTTGCTCTGATGGACATGAAAATTGTACCCTTAGCTAATTTGCTCATTTTGATTCCATTTTTGAGATCAAAATCCAAATACGAGATCATTTTTGTAGTCAATTTCACAATTTGAACCACTTAGCGCTTTTTCATCAAATGCTCATTCTCGCTTCAACTTTGCACTCAATTTCTCATGAATCAATGTTGAATCTCAATTTCAATTATACATATTACTTTGCGCTCAATTTCTCATCAAGCAATGCCAAATTTTCAAAATTTCCTCTGAATCAATTTTTGCTCAAATAATTATCATCGCCAACAATTGCCTAAAATCTTGTACCCTCGCTATCTTTCGATTTCGCTCCCGAGGGGGCATAATCATGACCTCATGACCTCAAATCTTCAAAGTCGAGAAAATTTTCAAATCTTCATCAAATTCGAGCAAAAAAAAACTTTTTCAACTAAATAAAATCAAATTCTTATTGCTAAGGGGCATCTCAGCTTCATCCCTTCACATCAAGTTGAGATCTATCAATCATCTAAATTGAATCAATCGCTAGGGGCATATCGGTTTCATCGCTTCAAATCAAGCTGATATTTGTCTTCATCTAAACATTCTCTTAACATTAATCAGTTTCATCGCTTTTCATCAAGCTGATTATTCATTTAAACTCAATCAAGGGTTTAAAGAGTATCTTCGATCACAAGCTCAATCGAAGTAGGTGTTCAGTTTTATCACATCAAATCAAGTTGGACAGTTTATCTTCACTCATTGTATCTTGATCCATCAATTTCAAGATCGATTTTATCTTCACTCGTTGTGTCTAGTTCAATCAAGTTCTAGATCAATAAGATACGCTTCTTGATCAATCAAGTTCAAGTTCAGTATCTTTGCTCTCTATTGTTCCTAGTTCAATCAAGTTCAGGATCAGTATCGCTTTAATCAACTTTGTTTAGCTTCTTTGCTTCAAATCAAGCTAAACACCTCACTTTTCATCCGGTTCGTGATCAATCAAGTTCAGAACTGGCATCTCCTAGACATCAACTATTCTTTGAACCAACACGCTACTTGCACATTAATTCAAAGAGGGGAAAATGTAGTACCCTAAAATTTCTCATCTAAACCATGAGCCCCTAATCTCGACAAAATCACCAAGGTCCTAACCAAAGGCAATTAAATCAATTTTGAGTACATTAATTAATTCTTTAATCATCAAATATTACATGGCAAGTGAATTACTCAATATTAATTCAATATTTATTTAATTAATTGAATCATTCCAAGAATATCATTTTGATCAATTATCCTATTTAATTTATTAAATATCCTACCATATTTAATTAATTAATAAATTTGCCATTTAATCATGCAAAAAAAGGAATTAATTACAAAGCAAGACTTAAATTGAAAATAAAATAAAAGAATTGAATTGAGAGAGAAATCAAACTTGAGATATTATTTCTTTCTTCTAAATTGAGAATTTGAAATCAGAAAAGCAATTAATTGAATTATTAATCTTTCTCTAGAATTGGAACTCCAATCTTTTGAGAAAAAGAAGTTCAGTTGCATTAAAAGACTCTTTTCTTGAATAAATCAAAGAATTATCTATTTTTATCACAAATGCATGGAATTAATTAATTATTATTTCTAATGCAACTTGAACTTCTTATCTGAATGCATTTCAATTAAACTATAATTGGAATCTATCTCAAGGTTAACTAAATCTGATTTCTCAATTATTTCAATTAATTCTAATTGTGCTTTTTCTTGATCTCTCTTGTAATTCTCTATAAATTCAGCCCTCGGCTCTCATTCAAATCACCCCAGAGATATTTGAGAAACACCTTGGAGATTATTATTATGTTGATTTTACTCTAGAGTCATTGAAGATATTGTGCTTGCTTTTTGAGATTATTTGCATCTTAGTTTAGCTTTTTTCCATATTTAGTTTATTTCATTATTGCTTGAATCCATATTATTTGAATCATTATTGTTTAAATTATTCATCCATCTTGCATCCATATAGCTTAAACATCATGCTCATATAGATTAAATCCTTCATCTTGGCGTAGTCTAGTCACTTGTATTGCTTATAAAAATCTAAGAGCAATCTTATACTCGCATCTTTTAGAAGGAAACTAGTCACTTTGTTATGGTTTATTATTTATTGATTATTGATTTACTAACCATACATGTAATGACTTAATTGAAGTGTTGTGCCTACAGCTATCAGAATTTTTTTCACTTTTTCACTCACACACCAATGACCTCCAAAGTCTCAAGAGTTGAGTAGCTATTTGATCATGATTGATTATGAAAATGATATGAAATGCATGATCTAAGAAACTAGATTAACATGCTATGATTAATCCAAAAGTCTAATTACTAGATAATTGAAATGCAAATTGCCTATAGTAATGATGATAAGAATTATGAATGCAAGGGATCCTTATTGCTCCAAAATGGGGGATATTTATAGGAATTCCAAGGCCAAAGTTGAGGTGGCAGGAATCAACGGTCCAGATCTGATCTGAAGATATCAAGGGACAAGATTGAGGAAGTTGGAGAAGAGGTTGGAGGAAGGGACACTTGTCATCTCTGTGGTGACAAGTGTCGAGGAGCCTTGCCCATAAGAGGGCAAGTGTCCAAGGGAGGAGACATGTGGTAAAAGTGCCATGTGTCTCAAGGGGAGAATATCCATACCATAGGAGGTTAGGATAAGGAGGTTAGGATGTGCAAGATAGGATAGGGTTAGTTAAACCCAGGGTTAGGTGGAATGGGTTAGGTTAGGGGATGGTTAGGTTAGGTGGTTAAAAGTTAGGAGCCATTTGCTCATTTGAATTTAGAAATTTAAATAATTTGGAAAATGATAATTAATCTCAACAAACTTGAGTTTGTTAATTTTAATTAGTGATTAGAAGAATTTATTTAAATGGGGGAAATGATTATTCAATTTGGATTAATTAAAGGGGGATATGAAATGAACTATGTAAATATATCATGTAGATTTATTTACTAGTAGATGAATAGAGAAATTAATCAAATTACTTGTGAATTCAATTAATTGGGAAGGGAGATTAATCAAATAACTGCGTATTTAATTAACTATCTTCAAAACATTTTTAGGTGTATACAATTGGCTCAAGCATTGCGATATGCACATGTTGAAGATACCCCTCATGTACCCTTCAATTTCAGATAAAAAATTTCTCAAGATCTTAGGATCTTTGGAAATTCAAAGCTTGGCATTGCATGAGAAGTGTGTGTCATGTAGTGGAGCCAGTGCTGCCAAGCTTCTATCTATCATGTTGAATGTGGTATTCTGGACTAGGGGATTCAACAAGTATTGTCTATTGATCAACCTAGGAAGTGCATTATTTCTTTTGATTTTTCATACTCGCATGTTTGGTGTCAAAAGAATCTTTGTCAAAAACCAATTCAAAATATCAAACACCTCTTGTTACTAAGTCCTAGTTTAGTCTTGTCCTTCAACAAATTATCCTCTCATTCTAGGGAGTTTGTGTCAGTTATCTCATTATGTTGTCAAAATTAGCAATCAGGCATCAAATCAGTTCATCTTGGTCATAATTTCAAATCTAACATCGTCATTATCGTCTACTAGGGTCTCAACTTGCATGGTCACCTCTATCATCTCTATTTCAAGTCATCACCTTGGTTGTCCTCATCTCGATTCTTACATCATCACTATCGTCCATCATCATCTCTCGTCCCCTGATTTATGTCATCATTTCCTTCTTCCTAAGTAAAAAATTGAACATCAAACATCCAAAATCAAACATCAAACTGCATCCTCTTTCCAACTTCCTCAAAGTCAGTCCCCATTCTAGTCTAAGATTGTCATTCATCCTATTTTGAAGGTAAGTTTGTCATCCTCTTTTATCTTTCATCTCTCCAAATCATCAACTAATCATCATGTCACAATTTTATTATGATGAGTTTCGTCGTCCTTCATTTTCTTCCACTGCATCCCATTTTGATGAAGATGAGGGTATGGTTGATCAAGACGAATATTAAATTGAAAACCTTGATGGTATTATTGATCAAGATGAATATTAAATTGAAATTATTGAAGTCCTCATCCTTAGCAAGCTTCCACCAAGTGTCAGATACAAAAATCCAATTATTCATCCTAGCTACCCAACCATTCCTCCATGTGCATCTGCTCATAATCCTTATCACACCTTTGTCAAGGGAAATTAATCATGTCTACCACCCAAAACTCCCTCATATATCTTCTCCATGTATCCCTCATATGCGACATCCATACCTCCATCTTCTCCCATGGTCCTATCTCAACCTCCATCTTTTCCTCACACCACCGCCACTTACATCCATAATCCAAATCCACCATCTTATTATCCCCAAATCCACACAATCCCTAATCCTAATCCCCCATCTTACCTAAATCCTCCATTGTATCTTACTCCTCCATCCAATCCTAAGCCTCCATCCAATCCCAAGCCTCCATCCTATCTCACTCCTCCATCTAATCCTAATTCTCCATCTTACCTAAATATTCCATCCAATTATAATCATCCATCTTACCTCAATCCTCCATCCAATCCTAATTCACCATCCACTTCATCCTACCTTAGTCCACCTTCATCCACCTCATCCTACCTCAATCCACCACCATCTACTTCATCCTACCACAATCCTCCACCATCCATTCCCTCCTCCCATCCCCCAACTTTACTTCTATCTCCCACAACTATCATTTCTCTCCCACCTCCTAACACCATTGAAAACCTCCCATCCATTGAGACTGTTCAATCGCAATCCCCATCACCTACTCCTATTATCGATAAAACTCAATCCAATGAATCCCTCATCCTTTCATCCACTTCATCTACCCTAGTTGGTGTGTCCCCTATCCTTTTATCCATTTAGTCTACCCCAGTTGAATAACTTCCCATCCTTCCATCCAGTCCATCCACCCAAATCATTGCACATTCCATCCATTCCATCTGAAGAGTCTACCCACACACCCCTCATCACACCGTCCACACCAATCTCCCCATACCAAGATCTTGTTCCAAAGCATGCTGAGAATTTTATTGATCCAAATCAAGATCCTACCATACTGCCTCTGCCATTTCAAGGTCCCTATCATCTCACCATCTAAATCAAGATCTTATCATCCCATCTACTTCATCTCAAGAGAACTTATCATCCCCTCTTCCAATTCAAGATCCTCACGTCCCATCTACTTCACTTATTGATCCTCCATATCCTCATATCCAAACCATCCCACCACAATCACATTATCCCCTTGGTACACTTACATTCATCCATAGTGGTTCACTCACAGGAGAAGAACATCTCATAGACACCACCCATTCTCCTCCATCTGATAAAGGACTCACATCTTGTTACCCAGAGAATAAGTTTCCTACTTCAGATAAAATGCTCAAAAAAATGAACTATCAAGGTAAACGCTTACACCTATATGAGCAAGGTACTTTGGAGCCCATCCATGTCAAATCACATCCATGATCTCATGGTCTCGGTTACATATCCCAATGCACTTCATCCAAACATGTTGGTACAACTAATGAAAAATCCAAGTGTTCTTCCAAACCTATTTGCACATCTTCCCATCGTTCCTCAAAACCATTTATCACAATCCCCCCTCCTCCATCATATAAAGTCAAAGAAACCATCCCTCTTCCTCCTTCATCCTATAAATCCATTTTGGGTCCCTATATCCCAAAATTTACCTTCATATATCCCCCACATGCTAAATCCATTTTGGGCCCTTATATCCCAAACCTCCATCCTCCATCTTATCCCACTCATTCCCTGATGCACAAATGCAATATCTCCATCACTCATTATAAACATCCTAGTCCTTTAATTCCCCATTAGGATAGGCACATATCCCCACATTCCATCCAACATCCTACCACCATCACTCCATCCATATCCTACACCTACGCACACTCCTTCCAAAGCTACTAGCAGAAATTTGGATGCCAAATCACAAATGCATAAAGATAATCATCCACAAAAATATAAAGATTACCATGTCCACTCAAAAAGACATGCTCCCATAAAGCATAAGTTGATACAAAAATTCAATGAATCTCAAAGGCCACAAAGCTCCATCGAAACAAAAGAAAAAACAATGTGGAACCAAAGCTAAAAGAAGGAGTGCATCCTAAAGAAAAATCTCCAATGGCATCCAAAGTAGCTAATCCATGAGCTAAACATTCTCCCCCTCCATCTCCTAAGTCTATTTTTGGTCCTTATGTCCCAAATCTCCCTATCATAATTTCTTCATTATACCCATGTGCTACATCCATCTCTCCTACACTTATCCCACATCCCCCACAACATGTGCCAATATTGATCCTGATAGCATCCCTAAATCACAATCACCTTCCCTTTTCCATCCAAACACTTTCCACAATCATATCCCTTAAACCACATGCATTCCCCATCAAAACCATCTAATCCAAGCCTTTGTATAATTCACTCATTCCTAATAAAGTTGTACCAACTCTCGGTGATCACTCTAGATGGGCTCCTAATACCTTGATAAAAAAATTGATGCTTGAATCCTCCATCCATCTATCCTCCAAATACATTTATCCTCGTCCACCTCCATCCATAAATTTTCTCCCAACAATGAGAAAAAAAAAAGGAAAAAATAAAGTAAAGAGAAAAATCCGTCCAATGGTGAAAACTTGGGAAACAAGCACCTTGGATAAGTACCGTGATGAAAACCTGGAAAATATGTGTCATACATAATCCCCCTCATTCTTTTTCTCTTTGAACTTAGGTGAAATTTCTTCTACCCATCTATCCATTTCCTCCTCCATCTCCATCTACCTACCTATCCATCATATCCAATTCAGTTCACATCCTCCATCCTCCTTTGGATCTTGATAAAAAGAAAATGCCACCATGTATACATACTTTGGACACCTCTTGGTCTCCATTCCTCTATCACATTTTCCTCCATTCACCTTCCTATCCACCCATCACTCTATCTTCCATCCACTTCCCTCAACTTTCTATCCCTCTATCAGTCATCTTATCATATCCATCCATCCACCAATCCTTATCGCCCAATTCCTTCATCCCTTCATCATACCTGGTTCCTCTCCCAATCCTCATCTACCTCCATCCCTTCCTCCTTATCCTTTCATCTCCTAGCCTCATCTTCAATGCTTCCATCTCTAAATCATTTTCATCCTATCCTCCATGCTTTCATCCCCCCTCTCATATCATTCCACTACCTCTTGCATCCCTTGTCATTGGTATCTAGCTCCAGGCTACCCCCATGCAATCCAATGCCATCCATTGAATCAATCCATTTGCTCCTCACAATCTACAATCACATGCAAATATTATCCATTTTCCTCAACTTTCCATGGTCAAATTCTAATCGAATCATGTAATCATATCCTTGGTCTTGTTCCTAGCCTTGTCACATACCTTAATCACAATCCAATCATCATCGGGATGCAACCTTCCCAATCCTTGTGTTGTTTCAGGATATATCGTTCTTGTATTAGCAACACCCCACCAATCATAAATATCTCATGGCTTTTCATCTTGATTGGTACAACATCATGCATATTCATGGGTCTTCTTCCATCATCCATAGCTTGTTCATCTTGTAAATAGGGTCTCTTCCTCTGTGTTGGTCTAATCCTTTGAGATCATGTCCTATCAGCTGGTTTTTCAACAATCATCTTTGAGAATCTTTATCATTGTGATAATATCAGGTATCTTTTGTCGTCCCATCATCATCAATCTTTATCCTACTGTTATTTCTAGATATATCATTCTCATATCAACAACACCCATCATCAATCTGTGCAGGATGTATCCTTCCTCAAGTCAAACATCATCAAATCCTCATCCAATCAGTTATCCTTTTAGCAAAAGATATTTGAGGCCATCATGTTGGCTTTGATTTTTTTTATCTCTGATTATCTTTTTACACTCTTCAGGTCATGTTTCCTCTTGGTCACCATGATCTTTTATATCATGGTGCGCTAGGAATAACAAGGCTCAAGATGTGGTCTTGTGGCTTTTTTTTGCTTTGTGTGTCTTTTGGATGTATTCCTTATTGTATCCTCATGAGGTCTCTACCATCTCATGTTACACTGGGGCATGTCTTTTGCTTGTGGTTCTTCTAGCATCATTTTATGTAGAGTCTTTGTAACTCCATGTGGTTCTAGATTGGCATGTGTGTATGTTTATATGTGTCATTCCATGCATTGAAAGTGAAACTCAACCCTGGTTCCTCATACCTTGGTAACTCACATACACTGCTAAATCCAAATAAGTGCTCACTACATGACATCTGGTTTTGTAGGTGCTTGTGTTCCATGATGTTTTCATCTCCATCTCCACTACGTTTGCATTTTATCCCCTTCCCGTCTACTTCTTGCCTTTCATCCTGTCCACTAGGGCATTGTTTCTTTCAAGATGTTGCTCAGGCCTTGTTTCTTGTGCACCCTCTCGAGGGGGCACCCCTTCCCTCACCCTCCATCCATCATCAATCCATTCTAGGGAATTTTTCTTGCCTCTCTCACTTTTATTTGACTCATCAGTGTCCTATTTTCTTCGCATTGACGCTATTCTAGTGCCACCGCGAAGAGGGGCAAAATGTAGACACTTAAATTTGACTAATTAATTCAATTAGATAAAATCTTCTAAGTCTCTTGTATTAGTTGAATGATTCATATTATTCAATTAAAATCAAGTATCATGTTGGCTAAATTACTTTAATTGATGAAGCCATGCCCCATAGACAATTAATCAATTAATCCCTCTTTTCTTCCAATCCCTTGAATTAATTAATCTAATTAATTAATTCATCCCTTTTAATTAATTAATCTAATTAATTAATTCATCCCTTTTCAATCCCTCAAATTAATTAATCTAATTAATCAATTCCCCCTTTTTTCATCCCCTTATTTGAATTTATTAATTCAAATATTCCTTTAGGACACATGTCTCCTAACTTTTAACTACTTAACTAACCATCCTAACCTAACCTCCAATCTAACTTTTGGGTTCTAACCAACCCTATCTTCCCAAACTAACCTTATCCTATCCTGTCCTAATCTCCCCTCACATGTGTGTGCACACACGTAATTCCCTATTTTCCTTAATATTAGTAAATTGTAACCTATTTTGGGTGGCTTCCTCTCAAAATGAACATGTTTCCTCGAGGACACATGTCAAGCCCCTTTTTGACACTTGGCCCTCTAAGGGACACTTGTCCTCTCTTGTTGAGCTTTGAGGGCAAGTGTGGAATTTGATTCCATATTGAACCCTTAGGTTTGCCACTTGTCCTCTTTGAGGATAAGTGTTTCATTCTCCTATCCCCTTCCTTTCCTTCCAAATCCTATTTAATCTCACTTCATTTTCTAAAAAATCCTCCACTTTGATACATACGTAATACCATAATGCAAAATTCCATCCATGATTTAGCATCCATATTGCCATAATTCAGATTTTCATCCTCATCTCCTCTCATCCAATATTTGCATCATGGAGCAATCGAGCATAAGCTACGTCCTGAACACACATCCAAACATGGGATAATCGAATCAAAGTTTGAAAATGAGGTTTACATTCACTTGTGTATACTTTTATACTTCATTTACTTCTTTTTAAGCATCCCTATCTTGAAGTGTATGTAGTTAATGATTTTCTTGATTGATTTCTTTGTTATTTCAATCATTTTGTTTAGCATGCATATTTACCTCATATTTAATTTTATTTTTTTTAAAAATTCATAGGATTCTCTAGAAAGCTATATATAAAGATTGCAAAGATGTATGTTGTTGATAGGATCATCTAATGGTTCTCCTTCTCATATTGATGAATGATATGCACTTGATCCATAAATTATTGTGATGACATAAGGCCCAAGCCAATTCAGTTCAAACTTTCCCCTTTTCTCTCTATCATGTTGATTTTTGGGGTTTTCTCTTACGACCAAGTCACCTACCTCAAATGTGTGAGGTTTCACTCTGTGATTATAACTATGACTCATTCTATTTTTTATATGATTTTTGGTGATTAAATTTATTTTGTCGATGCTCATCTAACAATTCCAAATCTTAAGGGCTAAAACATTGGTATCTAACAAAAAAAAGTCACAATGGAGTGGGAGAAGCAAGAGAATGGGAGGGAGAATCAAAATTTTGAATTTTCAAGCACTAGAGTGGGTTGTGGTTGTGTAGGTTCTGAGGAATTGTAGGCAAATTCAATGTAGGGATCAAGCAACAAGAAAGATAAGTTGGATTCAAATAAGCCTGACCCTCGAATAAATATTTACATGGACCCGGGGGGGGAGGGTGACTCGTCTGATGGCAATATTCAAAGGGAGAATGATATGGAAAAGTCTTTTCAGGTGGTTTCCCTTATTCCCAATAATCATGAAGATCCTGTTGATCTCTCTAAAGGAAAATGGGATCGATAAGAGAGTCCAAAATTTGGTGGGGGTTGTTAGAGGTGACATCTCTGGACAAAAACTTTGGGCGTCTCTGTTTGGAGTGAAACCTAGTGGAAAATCAATGTTCCCTCTAGTCAACAATATCTCCGATCTAGGGAAGGATAAGTTTTTCATTTATGTCCCTGATATTGTTATTGATCATAATATTTCTCTTATGGACATAATGTTGGTTGGCAAATTCATGGGTCCTAGGCCTAATATAGAAATTGTTAGGGCCTTTGTCAAAAAGAAGTGGAGAACTAATGGTCAGGTTCTTGTCTCTGCTCTCCCCAAGGGTTACTTTGCTTTTGAGTTCTCATGTAAGGAGGATATTCAAGTTGTTATAAGTGGAGGTCTCTGGGTTATTGGCAAGTCCTCCTTGGCTCTTAAGAAATGGACCACAAACTTGGACCTTTCTGATTCCATTTTTGAAAATATCTCAGTCTGGGCTAGACTTCCTAGCCTCCCTCTGGAATATTGGAATGAAGATATCTTTAGCGGCCTGGCCAATTATTTTGGAGAAATTATGTCCATAGATCCAATGATGGTGTCTAGGAAAAGACTGGTATTTGCAAGAATCTATGTGGGTGTATCCTAGAATGCAGACTTACCATCGTCTATTGAAATACAATCCTAGCTAGGCACTTGGGTTCAAGCTATTGAGTTTGAATCGATCCCCTTTTCTTGATTCAAATGCAATAAATTGAGACATTGGATTAAGAGATGCCTATTGAATGCAAGTAAGGAGAAAGAGAATCCTTAGCCCAAGCCCAATAAAACTTGGAAAACAAAGACTAGAGGGGATGGTAATCGAAGAAAAGACCATCAGAATGGAGAGAAAGATAGTAAGAGCTCAGATATTCCCTTAGAGGCCCCTATGAAGGCTGATGTTTTAGGTGTTAAAGTGGACGTGGATATCCAGGAGCCAATATTTAAAAATCTAGACTTTGAATCAGGCGAGAAGGAGCAGGGTGAGATTGGTGTGGAAGATATCCCTAGTCAGGGATCTACTGTCCCGTTTAAGGAAGTCAATCTGAATGTGGATATTGGGATCCCTTATAAACCTACTGTATTAGGAGTTAAGGGCTCCTCAAGCCAAGATTCAACAAAGAGTCACGTATCAGTTGACTCTCAGGAAATTCTAAAGGACACATATGGTGACTCAAGTAAAAATCTAGGGGACTCCAGTGAGAATATGGATCAGATTCATAATGAGGTTATGGATACCCTTCCATTGTCTCATAAGAGAATTCTAGATGGAGATTGGGAAATAGGAAAAGAGAACCACAACCCTGAATATTCGGATAGAGATGAGGAATATTCGCAGACTAGCAAGGAGAAAAGAAAAAAGAAACAACAAGATACTTCAATAGGGGCCTCTACAAGATCAAGATCTAAGCCAGATTTTGGAGCTACAGAAGGTAGTCAAGCAAGAAGATCTTTGAGATGGTACAGGGAGAAAGAAAGCTTCCAAAATATAGTGGATGGAGTTCAGAAAACCATTCTGGAGATTTGTAGATTCCAATCTCCTCGTAAAATATGAAGATAATGTCACGGAATATAAGGGGCTTGAACAACCTCCATAAGCAAGATGTTTTGCACAATTTAGCTAGGGATCATAGACCAGACATCCTTTTGGTTCAAGAGTATAAAATTTCAAAAGAGAAAGTTGAAAAGATAAAAATGTTCAAGTTTTGTGGGGTGCATGGAAATAGCTCTGAGAGAGCATCAAGGGGAATTGTAACCTTTTGCAGTCTGAACCTTATCAAAGGTGATTCATTGTTTGAAACTGTCAATCATGTAGCCACCAGATTTACCCATATTAGAGACAATTTTTTTCTAGATTCATTACAATATCTATGCCCCTAATGGTAGAGGAGTAAGAAAGGCTTTTTAGTAAGAGCTTGCGGCTTTTTGTAGAAAGTTCAGTAATGAAAACTGGATTGTAATGGGTGACTGCAATAACCCGCTCCAAGATAATGAAAATTTTGGAGGCTCCCAAGTGAATCTGAAAAGTAAAATGGACCTCATGGAATTTATTAATAATCAAGCATTAACAGATATTGATTTGCAAGGAGCATCCTACACCTGTTCAAACTAGAGAATGGGTAAGGATTTGATCCAAGTCAGGCTGGATAGAACTTTAATTTCTGAGTTATTTCTGCTCTTTAAAAGCCCTCTCAAGGATAGGTTCTGATCACTTCCCTATAAGTTTTGTGGCGAATCATATCCAGGCTAAAAGGAATTTTCCATTTAGATTTGAATGTATGTGGCTTTCTCTTCCTTAGATATTTGAGGAAGTCTAAAAATGGTGGAATATCTCTATTTTGGGACGGCTATGTTCAGGGTTGCCAAAAAATTGAGGGAGGTTAAAAACAAGGTTAGAAGATGGAATAAAGAAACCTTTGGTAACATCCTTGGAATTAAATCAAATTATAGCTTGAAATTAAGGATATACAAGGAAAAATTCAGCTGGAAGGATACATTGTTGATTACAAAATGAAGGAGAATGATTTGCTTGGGAATATGCATGACAATATATCCAAAGAAGAAGAATTCTAGAAGCAATGATCAAGATCTCTATGGCTTTCTCTAGGAGATAAAAACACTAGTTAGTTTCACATGACAACACTGAAACACAAGACTTCTAATAGAATTTCTTTTATTGAGTACAACGGTAGTCAGTATGAGAAGGATGAAGATATAAGAAGAAATATTGTCCTTTTCTTTAGAAATCTTCTTAAGAGGAATGATGGTGTTAATCATGATGTTCAAGATATCCTATTAGAGGCAATCCCTAGACTTGTGAAGGAAGAAGATAATATGATGCTCTCATCTATTCTATCTAGAGAAGAAATAAAAAGAGTTGTCTTTTCTTTTGAAGGCAATAAGGCTCCGGGGCCAGACAGGTTTCCAAAGTTCTTTTTTCAATTGGCTAATGAAGTGGTGGATGATGTTAAAGAGTTCTTTGGATCAATATCTCTTCTTAAGGAGTTAAATGCTACCTTCTTGGTTCTCATCCCAAAACGTCCTGGAGCTGCGAACTTTGAAGTGTTCAAGCCTATAAGCCTTTGTAACTCTTTTTACAAAATCTTCTCTAAGGTCTTGACCTAAAGGTTATTGAGTATATTTCCCTCCTTAATTTCTCCTCGGAAAAATGGATTCATTCCTAGAAGGTAGATCCTTGATTCTATCATCATTGTTCATGAAAATTTTCATTCTCTCACAGAATCTAAAACTAAGGGGTTTCTTCTCAAATTGGACATCTCAAAAGCTTATGATCATGTTTATTGCGATTTCTTGCTCAAAATTATGAAGGCTTTCATCTTGAACAATAGAGTCCTCCAACTAATTGATCAATTCATTTTGACAGCTTGCATATCTATCATAGTGAATGGTTCTCCTTCACATTTCTTTAAGAATTCAAGAGGGCTAAGACAGGGTGATCCCATTTCCCCTATTCTTTTTACTATCTTGGTGGAATGCCTAGGTAGAAACCTGCAAAGGATGGTCAATCAGGGGTCCTTAATGAGTTTGAGGCCCTCGTCAAGCAGTATGGTTTGCACTCATCAATATTTCATGGATGATATTGTAGACACCTAAAAGTTGCACAACAAATTAAGTGAATTTTATTCATTTAATTATCCCTATTTCTTCCAATTAATTAAATTAAGATTTAATTAATATTCCTATTTCTCTAAATTATCCTATTAATCAAATTAAAGATTTGATTAATATTCCCCTTCTTCTATCCTAGCCATTTAATTAAATTTACATTTAATTAAAATCTCCCTCGTAGCCATTTAATTAAGTTTACATTTAATTAGAATCCCTCCTCTAGCCATTTTAATTAAATCTACATTTAATTAAAGCCCCTTTTACATTTAAATAAATCTAAATTTATTTAAAAATCCCCCACTTGCAAAATCCTACAAATGCAAGTTGCAACCAAAATTAAAATAAATTAATTTTATTTTAATTAAATCCTTTTTTTCATCACCCACTTGCAGAATCCTACATCTCCCACTTGCCTCCTAAACCTCTTCTAGAGCCTTCTAGATTCTTCTAAACCCTTTTAATCAGCTTAATCAACTCCTAATCATGTCCTTTCCCTAAATTTGAGGAGGTCACTTCTCAAATTTGGAAGAAAGTCTTTTAAATGCATTTAAGACTTTATTTCCTTCGACAAGATAACTTGTTGAGTTCCCCAAATTTGGAAGGACTTACAAATTTGTCCCCAAAGTCTTCCTAACCATTAATGGTTAACTCAACCTTCCCACATGGTTAGAGACTTTCTCTCTAACTTAACCCTCACCTAACCCAATGGTCTCATCAAGCACTCATGGCTTTGACCCTAGTTATCCTATTAACCCTTGCACAAGAGTTTACCCCTTGGGTAAAGGCTTTATCCATTGATTATCCACTAACTTAATCATAACCTTACCTCCTAAGGTAACCTTCATGTCTTCTCGGGCATTTAATGCCTCTTACATCTCCTCTCAAGCCCTCTCAAGGTGACATTTGTCAACTTGGGATTGGACTTAATCCCTCACATGGATTGATAACCTCAAATCCTAGACCTTGTTGAGATTATTCAATCTCAACCCTCCATTGCCCTATTTTCCCTATAAATAGAGCTCTCATTCCTTTTTCAAAATAATCAAGTCTTTTGTGCATCAAATTTATAGTCATTTTGCAGGTTAAGGAGCTCTCTTTGTTATCTTCAAGCATTAAGTATTCATCTCATAGCATTTTAGTTTCATTTAGCTTAAATGCATATCCTTTTCTACCTTAATTAACTCATCTAGTAGCATTTAATCCTCAATTTGGAATTAACATAGTTTCATATCTTCATCATCTTGAGCATTTAGTCTTGCATATTGCATTTCATCTTAATCCATCATCTTAGCTTTCACTAGGATCTTAGTTGCATCCATTTTGATCCTAGAAACATTTAAATCTCGTTCTCTAGGTTTTCATCCAAGAGATCAAGTACTCTTCCAAGTGAGGGCCACCTTGAATCTTGAGGATCTTTAGAGATAGAGCAACATGGAATGTGCTTAGAGTTTGGTTTTTCAAAGTTAGCTTCTTGGTTTTGGATTTTAATTTCTAACCTCTAACATAATGTTTCATGTGTATGTTTGAGGTGTTCTTCCCTATTGCAAACTGATACCACATTGTAGGCATACATTAATTGGTACCCACCATGGGGCTCAAACCCCATTTTTCAACATTTCTAATTTGTTTTCCGCAGGATTCACGCCTATAGTTTTTAAATACAGAATCGAGCCTACAACATATCTTTTCACACATATAATAGATATTATTGCTCATTTGACATCTTTTCTAGCGCATATAACATATTTTGTAGCGCATATAACATATTTTGTAGCGCATAAAACATATTATGTCATGCATATAACATATTTTGTTGTCATGCATATAGCATATTTTATTGTGGAACAATAGGAAGTGGAGGGAATATCGCAACTGGAGGGAAATTTGAATTCTGTGAATGGAGGGAACAGTGTGGTTGGTTCCTCTGGTTATGCTGCCTCTGTAGCTCAAGGACAACTTGTCTCTTTGGGATCTATAGTGAATGATGAGGATGGTCAAAAGGATGGGGACCCACAACGTCGGGACCCTCCTCTTGACTTTAAAAATACTAAAGATTTCTCAAATTTGGGTCCTGAGATCTTGAACGCTGAGTTGGAAAAGATGATTGAGGTGAAGGTTCTCAAACCTTGGAACAGCTTATTTCCAAATCATATTTTCCCTCTGTGGAAGATATTTCTGATAGATAGATAAGAAGATTAGCTATTGCAGTACTAGATGTGGTCATAGACCACAGTATTTCTCTAATGGCTTTTTCTTTAGTGGGAAAATTTGTTGGACCAAGATCTAATATTGAAGTCGTTAGGTGTTTTGTTGAGAGAAAATGGAGGTTGAAAGGACAGGTTGATGTCTCATCCCTATCAAGGGGATTCTTTGTCTTTTCCTTCTCCTGTGGGGAAGATTTGGAAATGGCTCTGAGTGGAGGACCCTGGATATTTGGGAAATCTCTTTATCCTTAAGAAAATGGTCTCCAAATATAGAGCTCAATGATTCCTTTTATGAATCTACTCCTGTATGGGTGCGGTTGCCTGGTTTGCCGCTTGAATTTTGGTTGGAGGATGTGTTCTCAGGTATTGCTAACTCCTTCAGGGAGCTTATGGCTATAGATTCTATGACAGCAGCATGAAAGAGGCTAGTGTATGCGAGGATATGTGTTAATATTTCACAGAATATGGACCTTCCTAGCTCAATCAAAGTAAATTCCAAGCTAGGGAGGTGGGAACAAGTTATAGAGTTTGAGTCCCTCCCTTTTGTGTGTTTCTCCTGTAAGAAAGTTGGACTTTGGGAAAATGCTTGTCCAAGTAACCCCAAGAATGCTCAGAAGCATAACAATCATGTTAAACAGATCTGGAAAGAGAAGATGAACAAAAATGAGGAGGGTAGAGTAGAAGGAGGAAGTGGACTTCCTAGTAACTCAAAAGATATAATAAAGGATGATAGGAAAGCTAGTACTTCCAATGATACTCTTCAAAAGGAAGTTAGAAAGGATGAAGATAATGTATTTGAAGTCAAAATAGTCAATGGATTTGAAGTTTTACAGATTCAGGAGGAAGAAAATGTAAGTATAGAAGAAATTCTTGAAGACGGTGAGATTGGCGACATAAATGAATCACAATATGAGGCTCTAAAAGATGCAGAAAAGGAAAGTAATACAGTGTGTCCAAAGGACTTTCAAGGTCCAGATGTTATCATTGAAAAAAATACCCAATTCAGATCACCTCGGGTTAACCTTAACTCTTTATTTCAGAGTGTTGGAACTGAATCGCCCACCCCTTCTCAGAGAATAGGAGAACCTTGGAATAGTAAGCAATCTGCATATAAAGATGAAGATGACGAAGAGATAATAAGAGTGGGAAAAAAGAAAAACAAGAGGACAGGTTGTTCTAATGGGGTTAAAACTAGAACCAAGTCTAAGGTGGATATTGGTCTCTCCAAATCCCCGTGGGGACAAAAACTATGAAGTGGCACAGGAACTAGAAGAGTAAACAAAATATAGTTGATGGAAGGTAGTGAACCATTCAGGAATCCTGCTCCCAGGTTTCCAAATAAAGGTAATTTCCTGGAACATACGAGGCCTAAATGGTCTCCATAAATAGGATGTACTAAGGAATTTTATTAGAGATCATAAGCTGGACATCATCCTGGTTCAGGAAACTAAAATGAGTAAGGAAAAAGTTGAAAAATTAAACTTCTTTAAATAGGGGGGTGTTTGTGGTAGTAGTTCGAATGGACTGTCTAGTGGGGTGGCCATATTTTGGAATAAGAAAACTATTGATGGAGATCTGATTGATGAAGATGGTAATATCATTTCTATGAGAGTTAAATGCATTGCTGAAGGACAGGAATGGGTGGTCACCAACATTTATGCTCCAAATTCTAAAGCTGCTAGGAGTAAGTTTTGGGACAAAATCTAGCAGAAAAGGGGGTTTTTCTCCCAGGATAGTTGGTTGTTGATGGGAGATTTCAACATCCCTTTGCAAGAGATTGACAAATTTGGAGGAACTCAAGCTCAACTGGATAGCAGGATTGATCTTATGGACTTCATCAATGCCAATGCCCTAATTAATGTTGACCTCTCTGGAGCTTCCTACACTTGGTCTAATAGAAGGGATGGAGGAGATCTTATTAAGGTAAGGCTAAATAGATCTCTTATCACTCCTAACTGGGTCCTTAAGTATAGATGCTCTTTGTCTATTATTAATAGAATAGGATCGGATCGTTATCCCATTTCTTTTATTGCTGATTCTATTAAGGGAAAATGTTATTTTCCATTCCGGTTTGAAAAAATGTGGATTACACACCCTTCTTTGGAAACTTCCATTGCCAAATGGTGGAATATTACTATGGATGGATCTGCCATGTTCAAATTTGCTAAAAAATTAAGAAATACCAAAGATAACATTAAGATTTGGAATAAAAAGGTTTTTGGAGATATTTTTGAATCCAAGAGGAAGTTGAAGGAGGAACTAGAATAGACTCAAAACTCAATTCAGAAAGATGGTTAGAAGATGTTCCCCAAGGCTAAAGAAGATGAGGTTCTAGCCAAATTACACAACACTATATCAAGAGAAGAAATTTATTGGAGGCAGATATCTAGGGCTATTTGGTTAGAAGTCGGTGATAGAAACACTAAATTCTTTCATATGACATGAATGAAGCATAAAGCAGCTAGCAGAATTTCCAGATTAATTATTGATGACAAAATTATTCTCAAAGATGATGACATAGGTGATGAATTTGTTAGGTTCTTCTCTAACCTCCTAACAGGTAGCAAAGAAATTGACATTGTTAAGCAACAAGACCCGGTTGATAATATTCCTAAGATTATTGGACCTCATCAGAATAAGATATTATCTGCTATCCCTTCAGTTGATGAAATTAAAAAAGTTGTTTTCTCCTTTCAAGTGGATAAGGCTCTGGGCCCAGATGGCTTCCCAATATTTTTCTTTCAGGAATATTGGCACATTGTTGGGGATGACATGGCCAATGTTGTCAAAGAATTCTTTGGTTCTAGAAGAATTCTTAAAGAAATCAGCTCTACTTTCATTGCTCTAATTCCTAAGGTGGATGGAGTTGATTCTATGGGTAAGTTTAGGCCAATAAGTCTTTGTAATTCTTTTTGCAAGATAATCTCAAAAGTCATGACTTCTAGATTGTTGGTTGTTCTTCCCCTCGTTATCTCTGAGGAGCAAAAAGGATTTGTCCCAGGCAGGCAGATTTTGGATTCTATTATTCTTGTGCATGAGAATATCCACTCTCTTAATGCTGCAAACAAAGAGGGATTTCTCATAAAGCTCAATTTGGCAAAAGCCTATGATAGGGTTGAATGGCGAGTTCTTTTTAGGATCATGGGGGCCTTTGGATTTGATGAGAAGGTTATTAAAATCACTAGAGAGTTGATATCTACACCAAATTTTTCTATTCTTATTAATGGATCTACATCCATATTTTTTAAATCTTCAAGGGGTCTTAAGAAAGGAGACCCTATTTCGCCTATTCTTTTCACTATTTTGGCGGAATGTTTGAGCAGATTGATCCAAAAGTTGAAAAATAATAAAACCATCAAAGGGTTGCAACCCTCTTCTGCACACATCAATAGTTTGTTGATGATACAATATTGTTGGGATATTCTTCTGTTAGCAAAGCTTCTACCTTCAAAGGTGCTCTTAGATCTTATTCCATTGCTACTAGACAACAAGTTAATTGGGAGAAATCTACTATTTACTTCATCAATACCCCATTATTGAGGTAGCAGAGGATTAACATAATTGGCTGTAAGGTTGAGCTACCCCCCTCTACTTATTTGGGCCTCCCTCTTGGTTTGGCTCCTCCAAACTCTTTCTGGAATTCCTTAATCGATAAACTCAACAAAAAATTGGCAGGTTGGAAAGGCTCTATGCTATTACAGGCTGGTAAGCTTCAGCTTCTTCAAGATACTCTTCAGAATTTGTCTATTTATGCTCTTAGCTTGTTTAGTATACTGGTCAAATTTGTTGAAGCTTTAGAAAGAATTCAGAAAAGATTTCTTTGGTCTAGTGTGGAAGATAAGAAAAGGATTGCTTTGGTTGTCTGGGATAAAGTATGTTCTCCTAAAAGCAACTAGGTCTTAGGTATTAAATCTCTCAAACCTTTCAACAAAGCTTTGTTAGCTAAACAGATTTGGAGGGCATGTGGTATTAAGAAAGATTGGAGTAGGGTGTGGTTTGATAAATACATACATAATCAGCCCATTCATTCTCTTCTCTATTCTGGAGATATCCATGTTGGATCTTTTATATGGAATAGTATGATCAAATCTATTAAAGTTGCTAAAGCTGGAGCTGGATGGGTCCTTGACAAAGGTGATAAAATCAGATTTTGGGAGGATGTTTGGATTAAAGATGAGCCTCTTTTTAACCAGGATTGCAGCCATTTCATTGAAGAATGTAAAAGGAGGTATGGTTCTATGGTCTGTAATTATTGGAAGGAGAATAAATGGGTCAGACTTGATGCAGTTTATGTTGGATTCTCATTGCTCCAGCATGATTTGTTGTCCTTTTCTGTCAGTAAAGATTCTAATGATGTGTTCCTATGGAAGAGTAATCCTAGGGGTTTTACTATTGCCTCTGCTTATAAAAAAAATTGTTATTCGGGCCTGCAACCCTATATGGACTAAAATTTGGAATAGATTCCTCATTCCTAAAGTTAACATGATTTTTTGGCTTGTAACTCACAACATGATTCTTACCATTGATAACTTGGTTTGAAGAGTATTCATGATTCCTAATAGGTGTGAGTTATGTCAAAAAGAGGCTGAGTCTATGGATCATTTATTTATTCATTGTTCTTTTACATGGGAGATCTGGGGTAAAGTGTGGATGCAATGGAAAGTTGATTGGGTACTGCAGAATAGTTTTAAGGAAGTCATCTAGCAATGGATTTTCCCTACCAAGCTTCCCATGATTAAGACCCTCTGGTCCTTTGTCCTTCTTATGACCTGTTGGCATATCTGGAAGGAGAGAAACAATAGAATTTTTAGGGAGACTAAGTGTTCTTCTTAGGTGGTTTTTGAAAATATTTGTAGGGCTATTAAAGAAAACATCAATACCATTCACAAAAGTAACAAGCAGTGTAGTTATATTAACATCACTGATAATGAGAAAAGTATCCTAACTGAATGGAATTTGATACACAAGGTCTGGAAATCTGATATGAAGAGCAGGAGAGATAATGTTGTGTGGAGGTTCCCTCTTCATGATTGGGTTAAGGTGAACTTTGATGGTGCAGCTAAAGGAAATCTTGGGAATGCTGGAGGGGGAGGGGTCATCAGAAACTCTTATGGATTTTGTGTTGCTGTGATTGCCTCTCCATTTGGAGTTCAAAACAACCATGTGGAAGAAGCTCTGGCAATGTTAAAATGCCTCCAGCTTGCTCAAAGTTTTGATTTTAAAATAATATTGCTGGAGGGGGATTCCCTCGATATTATTCAGACTATTAAAGGTATAAATTCCCCTTCTTGGAACATCAATAATATCAATGATAATGCTAAAAAATTGTTAGATGCCTATGATAGTGTGATTATTACCCATACCTTTAGGGAAGGTAATAGGGTAGTTGATTTGTTAGCCAATGAGGGGGTAATTTTAGCGGAGGATGCTAAGTATATCGGAGAATCATCATGTAAGAATAGAGTCCATGAGCAATTATTATTTGATAGAGTCCATGGTAGATGTTAATTTCATTATTACCTTTCTGGGTTCGGAATTCAATGATAGATATTGGAGTGATGCAGAGTGTCAGTTGATTACATGTTTCAGGCTTCGTGATAATGAGAACCAGTGTAACGGGCCTTTGTTAATAAGATGAGAGGGGGGGTGAATCATATAAACTCACTATTCAATATATTCAATAGATTCAACCTTGGTAGCCTTTACTTTTTAATATGCAACCTAGACTGTAAATCATTCAAACTCATAAACTTACAAACTTAAAACATCACAACACATTTAACACCAGATTTAATGTGGAAACCCAAATAGGGAAAAACCACTGTGGGATTTCAGACCCACTAAGAAATATACCCTTCTAGAGTATGCTCGGTTAAAAGCCAATCCTGTTACAAATTACATAAACACATTGCTAGATGTGACCCGGTTAAGGGATTTCCCTCAGATCTATTAGAATCTTGCACTTTATTAGAAGTGACCTTGTCAAAGGATTTCAAACACTCATTCAGAATGTTACCTTGCTAGAGGATTTACAAATAAGACTATTAGGTCCACTCGGTTAAGAGATTTCCTGTCACTTATAGAATAAATAACAGTAATAAAATATATCTGCAACTTCACATCTGAAATGCTAAATCAGATTCTATGTGCTCAATGTACTCAAGCTAATCTTGTCATAAGACTTATCTTGCTTCTTGTTGGGCTTCTCAATCTGTCCTTCAATCAAATCTTCAATCTTCTATGCTCGGTGATCACTATAGCAGCATCATTGTTCTTCTATTTGCCCACATACATTGTTCATCAACAATTCCTAACCGCTTAATCTCCTTGATCACATTTCCCATGATCAATCTTAGCCATCAGATCATCATACTTGACTAGGTTCATTGAATCCTTCTATCTGAAAAATGTTTTATCTCACCTTGGAACTTATATTCCTTCCTTGGTACTTGTGCTAGGTTATGACCATTTAATCTGCGTTGTAGATCTGACTCTTGTATTTCTATTGTCGTAGATCCTCAATAAACTTCTTGCATGACATACCAATCATTTATACATCTCCAGCTCATTGGCATCCTTCATTTAATAATGCTTTTATTCATCCAATGTGTTATGTTACTGCTTGATTGTTACTCGGTTAATACTGAACTTCACTCGGTAGACATTCTGCCTTTATTAACTGATATCGATAACCTTGGGGTTTACCGACTAGCTCCTTGCTCGGTAACATAGAACAGTATCAAACCTTTACTCATGAAATCTTTTCTCCTTCTTGTTCAATCAATGAATACACATATATAGGATATCAAAACAATCAAAATAACATAATCTCATCACTGTCTAACTCAGTAATAGTTGCCCATTTGAATGACATATTTTTCCCTTTCATTTTCACATTCATTCTGTGTCACTTACTGACATCTTTATACTCATCAAAACATACTTCTTAGGATATGGCAACATCATACTGAATCAGAAAATCAATTTCTTGGCATCAATGACAAAATAATATTATTAAGACAGTAATTATCCTTTATCAATTATATCAATAATCTCCAACAACCTTCTCAATATCCTTATACCAACAGACTTATTGAAATACCAATAGCCTTATCATATTAAGTGTTGGGTTATTTTGAATGTTTTAAAAGACTATTTGAACAACAAGAAAATCACCTTGTTTTTTGATTCCAGTGTCTTATTTCTTCAGCATTTAGTCATCTTGAGCTTTATTGAGGGTTTCGACTTGAACAACCATCACATTATGGGGGGAAATCTTAATTGCAATGAGCCTTCCAACTGTGATAGCTAGAAAAGTGAAAGGAAAATATGGCGAAGGTTGCACAAATATGGCTTCACTGATTATATGGAGAAACTGCACGGGAGTAACAAGTTTGTTTCACATGGTTTTGCCAAGGGCTGGAACAATAATAAAGTTACTTTGTTTGGCTAGACATGGAAGTTGGATGAAGATTTGGTGGTGGAGATTACCGGCTTGCAAAAGGATGGCATCAAATTCTACAGAGACCGTAAGTTCTCGGTGGAAGCTACCAAGAATTTCCCTAAAAATGAAGAAGAAAGGGCCCAGTTCGCTAATAAGGATAATGCTTCTTACTATCTCCCTAACCAGGTAAAATCTTCCTGACAGAAAATGTTGAAAGTTTTAATGGAATACCTTACGGTTGATGGAAGGTTTTCAAAAGTTTACAATTACCACTTTGTCATCCTTAACCATTTCCGCCATGGATCTAAGATTTTGTTGCCCTTCTACTTGGCCTCTTCCCTTAACGATAGTGTGGCTGACCATGCCAAGAAACCTAAATCCTACCCCATTGTGCACCAAGGCCTTATTTTGTTAATATATGAGCATCTGAAGGGTAAAGTTGGGGCTAATAGGGATGATCCCTTTGTGGAGAATGCCCACATTTCTGAGGGTTATGATGGCTCTAATTCTGATGAAGATTCTTCTAATCTTCCTCTGAATAATAAATTAAGGGTTAGTGATGAAGCTAAAGAAGACACGAAAGAGAATGCTAGTTCTGAGTAGGAGAAGGGGAAGGAGGTGGAAGAAGAGGCAGAGAATGAGCAGGAGAAGGAGGTTGAGGGTCAGGAAGGGGATGAGTAGAGAGAAGAGGATGTTGAAGAATCTAAGGCGAAGGATAATCCCTATGTCTTGGATAATGGGGATGATGTTCAGCTAGCATGGAGGAGGGAAACCCTAGGTCTATGGACTCTGCCCCAGATTTGGAGAATGCGGAATCCATTCTAAATGCTGCTAGAAATAGCACCCTGGAAATGTTCAATTTTGAGAAATGGGTGATTGATAACATCACTAGTATTCAGGATAAATAGAGAGAGCTGGATTTTAAAATTGAGAATTTGATTAAGGATATCAACATTAAAGGTAAAGAGGATGATGCAGAGGATACTAGTGCTACAAAGGACGAAAAAGAAATTCCAGACTGGTCGGAAAGAGACATTATTAAGGGAGATTTGAAGCATCTTGAGGATGTGGTGAGGATTATCAAAGAAAGGGGTGAGGTTGATAATGGTCTGATAAACAATCGGATTCAACAAACTAAGAATGCTTTGAAGAAATTCATGGAGCATAGTCTGGCGGTGTTGAAGGTGTCTTCTCAAAACATGAATGTGTTGGTTGCTTGCCTGGAGAAGAACAAGCAGAATAAAGAAACGATGATCATTGATGATGAGTCGGCTTCTAGTTCTGTTCTACACTCCTCCAGACATGGAACCAGGCAAAATGTAAGTGAGCTGGAGTAGAAGACCAAAGATAATCAACAAATGCAAGAAAATAAAGAACTGAAAGAGGCAGCTAATGTGATGATGATGTTGGTCAAGGATGCAGAAGAGACTATAAAGATTTTCATCTGATATGTAATTTGGTTTTAGGTTGCCAGTCTCTCACTGGCCTTGAGTTGTTCTTTTCTTTAGCTGTTGTTCTTTTGCAGCCTTTCTCTCTTTGTTATGTTCTTACTTGTTTCTCTTTTGCTTATCTCTATGTTATGTAAGCGGGTTTCGGGTCCCTTAAAACCTGATTTTCCTTAATCAAAAACATATTCTGTTGTGATTTGACTATTTTGGTAGCGCATTTAACAGTTCTTTTAGTGCATTTGACTAATCTTTTAGTGCATTTGATAGATTTTTTGGTGCATTTGACTATTCTTTTAGCACATATGATGTTTGTTCTAGCGCATTTGAAAAAGAGTGCAAAATTTATAATCAAATCTTGAAATCAAGCTTGTGGAAGGACAATATATATGGAATATAACATTTAAGTATAAGTGAAATTTCCTCTTCTCTTTTCTCTTTCTTATACTTTAAGTTATATTCCATATATATTGCTAGGATGTTTGAGAGGGATTTCGGATCTCCATGAGTTATAATGCAAAATCTAGTTTCTGGAGGATCCTCCAAATTTCAAACAGTCAAATTTCAAGGCATTTCAGGATCAGGAGTGAAAAATTTGTAACCGAGATTTGAAATTAGGCTTGTGTAAGCCCACCAAGAGTTTTGATATTTCACTAACTTTTTCTTCTTGCAGGTTTCTAACAATTTCTTGTAAGTTAGAGGAGTTAGATTAGGATTTTTTAATTTCTTTCTAGCTTTTTTTCAAATTGGGTAAAAAGAATTGTAACAACCACCCTAATTCATCCAACAAAATTGAGTATATATTTTTTTTTTTCTTTATTATGTTTTATTCAATTGCATACTCTGGGCATCCATCCAAATAGGATTGGGCATTCATCCATTCGGGATGAGCTCCTAACCATACGGGTTGGCAATTGTCCATACGGGACGTAAATTTCATCTATCCAATACGGGATAGGCATCTACCCATACGGGGTAGGCATCCATCCAAACGGGATAGGAGGTGCTCTGGCCAGAGACTTAGACTCATCGGGACCATTCGGGTCCTGAGCCACTCACTAAGTACTACATTCTTCTAACAAGAATGCACCGAGGTCGCCGTCCTTAGGAGTAATAAGAAAATAAGACAAGCTTGAATTCCGCCTCGGAATTTGGCTTAAAGCCTCGGGAAGTCAAGCGAATCCATACGGGATTCCTTCCGAGTATGCATTGAATTGAGTTTGATTATCTTATCTTTCGATTAGGATTCTTACTCAACCAAGCCTAGACCCCACCCACGAACGCCTGAGTACGAGGGACAACTCCGTCCCAAGACTGCCTACATACCCGCTTCGGCACGGGATCAAGGCGTAAAGTATGTAGTTCTGTTTTCTAATCTATGGTTTGATGTAAACTGATTTTGTGGGTACGCAACCCTTTCTAGGGTCAGTGTCCCAGACAGTTTCTCTGCGGTTGCTACCCACGAAGGTAGCATTTAAGCGAAGGCTCAAGATGGCCTATTGCTTGTGGCCTAACAAAATAACTTGAACCTAATTCTTATCACGAGCGTCACCCAATTTCAATCACCAATATCCCTTCGAGGTGAATAAATAAATAAATAAATAAAGTAATTTTCATGAGAGCTCTTAACTTGACCATCCCTAAGAGGGGTTTACTAAGGTTTATCTCAACGGATGTGGAATTCAGTTAAAAGTTATCTTATTAAATTATCGATCCAAGAGGGATTACCCGCCCCTTGGATTTTTAACTTCCAAATGTCCCTTATTACTCCCCGATGATTTATAGGGACGATGCCACAGACGTCGTTAATGCAGCTTTA
>NC_081409.1:467761072-467771072 GCF_030272615.1 Cryptomeria japonica
ATACAAGTTTCAAGGCAAGATAAAACATTTTTCAGATCGAAGGATACAATGAACCTAGGCAAGTTTGAAGATGTGATGGCTAATATTAATCATGGGAAATGTGGTTAAGGAGATTAAGCGGTTAGGAATTGCTTATAAATAAAGGATGTGGGCAAACTGAAGCACAGTGATGCTACAGAGGTGATTACCGAGTATAGAAGATTGAAGATCTGATTGAAGAACAGATTGAGAAGCCCAGCAAGGAGATAGATAAGTCTTATGACAAGATTATCTTGAGCACATTGAGCATATAGAATCTTCTTTAACATTTTAGATTGAACAAAGGATGTGGGCAAACTAAAGCACCGTGATGCTACAGAGGTGATTACCGAGTATAGAAGATTGAAGATCTGATTGAAGAACAAATTGAGAAGCCCAGCAAGGAGAAAGATAAGTCTTATGACAAGATTATCTTGAGCACATTGAGCATATAGAATCTTCTTTAACATTTTGGATGTGAAGTTGCAGATATATTTTATTACTGTTATTTATTTTTGTAAGTGACAAGAAATCTCTTAACCGAGTGGACTTAATAGTCTTATTTGTAAATCCTCTTGGAAGGTAACATTCTAAATGAGTGTTTGAAATCCTTTGACAATGTCACTTCTAATAAAGTGAAGATTCTAATAGATCTAAGGGAAATCCCTTGACCGGGTCACATCTAGCAATGTGTATGTAATCTTTAACAGGATTTACTTTTAACCGAGCATACTCTAGAAGAGTATATTTTCTTGTGGGTCCGAAATCCCACAGTGGTTTTTCCCTATTAGGGTTTCCACATTAAATCTAGTGTCAAATGTGATTTAATATTTCATGTTTATCTATTTATGAGTTTGAATGATTTACAGTCATAAGTTGCATATCAAGTAAATGCTAGCGAGGTTGAATCTGATTAGAGTAATTATTATTGAGGTTATCTTATTCACCCCCCCCCCTCTCATCTAACTAACAACTTCCACAAGAGAAAATGACAAGAAATATTGCTTCAACGATGTAAGATTGATTGAATATTGATAATGGGCATACAAATATACAATGATAATCCTTTCTTATAAAGGTGAGGTAATGAGGTAGGATGACAACTACCATTGATACAAATATTAAACGCAAGATGTAAATATTAAATGCTAAGTGACTAAAAGTAAATAATGAAACATGGCCCCATCATAAGGAACTTCTAGAATACCACCTAGGACAACTAACTGGGAACTTAAGTAAACTTAATATGTGAATAGGTTGTCACTAATAACTAGATAGATAATAACCTCATTCAAACTATTATAAGTGTCCTCAAATAGTGCACAGTTATATTCACATATTAGTGATAATGCAAAATTTAAAAATCATGATGAATATTTTTCTAACAATGAGATAGAGGGTATAATCAAATCTAAGTATTCATGCATTTTTTCATTTAATTCCTATATTCATGTGAGCATTGATTAGGGGGAATAGAAAATGCAATGTTCAAGTTCATTTTGTAGTTTAAGAAACTATAGAGTACACCCAAGGGTGTAGTCTCTAATGAAAACCTCATCTTGGAGAAGGAAGGAGGGGGCTTCCATGCCATACTTTAGTTATGGCAACTATAGTAGCAGGAGAGATTGCCAAGGACCAAACATACAAATGAGAAAATTAGAAATATGATTTTGGTCCCTTTAACTGATTTCTCTAGCATTCATTTAGATTATCAACCCTAGCTCTTAAAATATTAGGATTTTAAAAATTGTAGTGAAAATATTTTATTTTAATTACAATAATAAAAATTATGAGAGAATAAAATCTCATGTGCATAAATCTAGGCTAATTAAATAAAAGTAAACAATAAGCACACAATCAACGCAGATTAATTAGAGTTAGGGTTGACTGTTGCCACAAATGTAAATGAATGGATAAATTAAAATTAAATTAAAAACGATACCTAGCTAGTTCCAATGATAAATAAGTGTTGAAACAAATGTTAGAAATTCATTTTTCAATACTAATGTATTTATTGATATACTTAGAAAAAAGGTTTTAGATTGGAAAAACTCACCATCTATCACCTTAGTTCAAATGTCTTTCTACATAATTAGTCTTTATTAACGTTGAAACATTTGACCTTTTGCATGGAAATGATTTCATTACTCATGGACTTGATCAATTATTGCCTATAATATGTAAACTATTCGCCTTGTTTTTCAAATATGTAAATGTTTTAAGGATTGATAATGTTTTAAACACCTTTAAGTATTTTTGGAAACACAAGCATCAAATTCTTCCTGGTCAAGCCCCTAGCAAACCAAGTTTAGAGCTTTGAGAAAAGAGTCAAGAAAATATGTAATCAATGAACTAGGATAATGCACTCTGATTTCTTTTAATTACTTCTTAAAAATTAAAATCTAAATTTGTTTTATAGATTTCTAGGTTGTCCTCAATATTGATATTGTTGTTATCAGTCATTGACATCTCTCTCTCCCTCTCTCCCTCTCTATTATATATATTTTAAAAATTCATATGTGTGTGTGTATGTATGTATGTATGTATGTATGTATGTATGTATGTATGTATGTATGTATGTATGTATACATATATGTGTGTGTGTGTGTGCATATGTATGTATGTGTATATATACATACATATATACATGCATATACATATGTATATATACATACATATATACATACATACATGTGTGTATTTATATATATGTATGTATATGTACACACACATGTATGTATGTGTGTACTTAATATATATGTATATATGTATATGTATATATATATATGTATATATGTATGTATATATATATATATGTATATATATGTATGTGTATATATATGTATATATATGTATGTGTATATGTATATGTGTGTGTATATATATATAGATATATACATATATATATATATATATGTATGTATGTATTTATATATATGTATATCTATGTATATATATACATACATATATATATGTATGTATGTATTTATATATATGTATATCTATGTATATATATACATACATATATATGTATGTATATATATATATACATACATACATTTATGTATATAAATATATGTGTGTGTGTGTATACATGTACATATATATATACGTATATATGTATATATATATATATATATATGTAATAACCCACCATATTTAACCCAACAAAATTTGACCATTCTTTTGTTTTTTTTTGTTAAATTTAATCATTTGTGTTTGATTAAATCGCATACTCTGGGCATCCATCCATTTGGATTAGGCATTCATCCATCCGGGATGAGCATCTAACCATACGGGTTAGGCACTTGTCCATACGAGACATAAGATTTCATCTATCCAATACAAGATAGGCATCTACCCATACGGGGTAGGCATCTATCCAAATTGGGATAGGCATCTACCCATGCGGGGTAGGCATCTATCCAATTCGGGATAGGAGGTACTCTAGCCAGAGACTTAGACTCATCGGGACCATTTGGGTCTTGAGCCACTCACTAAGTACTACACTCTTCTAACAGAAGTGTACTGTGTGTGTGTTTTATTATTTTATCCTTTTATAATATTCATTCAATCATTTAAATAGCTCATCCAAAAAAAAATATAATAGATTTTGTATTTTAAATCCAAAAGTGATAAAGGAGGGTTGTGACATCCTCCCCACCTTAATTTGTGCATCGTCCTGATGCACTTATTGAATGCATCCAAAAGAGTCTATAGTTTATGTTTAAAACAAAAAAGGAAACAACTGCTGCATCTCCTTAGTATCTTCCCACGTGGCATTTTTTCATCATACTAGTCCCATTGCACTTTGCACTGATCAACCTCTCTGTTGTGCAACTAGCACTGGCGCCTCTCCAAGATTCTGAATGGCTCTATCATTATTCCTCCCATTTCCTGGACCTATAAAGCATCCCAATTCAAAATGTGTTTCTCATCAAGTACATACTTCTTAAGAAGAGATACATGGAAGACATCATGGATTCGGCTCAATTGGGGAGGTAAGGCCAACCGGTATGCAACTGGATTAATCCTTCCCAATATTTCAAAGGGTCTAACATAACGAGGTGCAAGCTTAGTCTTTTTCCCAAATCTTATGGAACTCTTGTGTGGTCTAACCCTTAGGAAGACTTTCTCTCCCACCTCAAACTCCCTTGGTGTCCTATTTTTGTCTGTATAGCTTTTCTGTCTATCTGAGGCTTCCTTCAATCTTTGCCTAATTTCCTTAGTTTTCCTCTCCATCTCTTTCAACATATCCGGTCCAACAATCACTCTATCTTCAAGACTATCCCAACTCAAAGGTGTTCAACATGGTCTACCAGACAAAGATTTGAAAGGTGCCATTCCCAAAGATGTTTGATATGTATTATTGTAAGAAAACTCTACCAGAGGTAGGTACTCTTCCCATTTCTTCTGTTGGTCCATGCAATACATGCGAAGTAGGTCTTCCATAATCTGATTTGTCCTTTCTATCTGACCGTCGGTTTTAGGATGGTATGCAGTGCTAAAATTTAGTTGAGTTCCTAAAGCCAATTGGAGAGTGGTCCAAAACCTTGAAGTGAATCTAGCATCTCTATCAGATATGATTTTCTCTGGTATTCCATGCAACCTAGATATTTCCTTAACAAAGTGCCTAGCCAAGGTAGGTGCATCATCCATTAGGTTCCCCGGTATAAAGTGTGCCACCTTAGTGAGTTTGTCAATTACCACCATTATTGCATCATGCCTAGAAGGTGAAATGGGTAACCCTTGCACAAAATCCATGCTAATAACTTGCCACTTGTGTTGAGGTACATCGTGCAATTGTAACAATCCAACTGGATGTCTATGTTATGCCTTTACTCTTTGACACTCCAAACATTTAGCCACATACTTGACAATGTCATTCTTCATCCCTTGCCAAAAGTATAACTTCTTTAGATCTGCATAAAGTTTGTTAACTCCTGGGTGCCCTGAATAAGGGGCATTGTGAGCCTCTGACAAGACTACTTCCCTTAAGTTCCTTGAATTAGGAATATAGATTCTATTATTGTATCTGAGCAACCCATCTTCGTCTAATGTATACCCTCCAATCTTAGGATCAGTTGGATCATGTTCTAAAGTCAATTTGACTTGCTCATACCATGGGTCATGTCCTTGTTCATCCATTACTTGCCTTTTGAAGGAAGTTTTGAATGTTGTTATAGTCATCAAGTGTCTCCTCCTACTTAAGGCATCTGCCACCCTATTTTCCTTCCCCTTAATATATTCAATTTAAAAATCATATTCACTTAGAAACTCTAACCACCTTCTTTGTCTGGCATTTAAGTGGGGTTGGGTAAAGTTGTACTTTAGTCCTTGGTTATTTGAATTTAACTCAAACGGCTTCCCTAGTAAGAAGTGTCTCCATTTTTGTAGCGCATGCACAATCGCTGCCAACTCTAAGTCATGGGGTGCATAATTAACTTCATGAGTCTTTAGCTTTCTGGATTCATAAGCTACTACCCCTTCATCTTGGACAAGTACTCCTCCTAAACCTTCAATAGAAGCATCTGTTACGACTGTGAAGTGTCCATTCAGATCTGGTACCTTTAGAATGGGTGTTGAAGTTAGTTTCCCTTTCAAAATTTGGAATGCCTTATCACTTTGTTCTATCCACACAAACCTTTTACCCTTCCTTTGTAATGAGGTGATGGGGTTTGCTATCTTAAAGAATCCTTCCACAAACCTCCTATAGTAACCTGCTAGCCCCATAAAGCTTCTTACCTCTGAAACATTTTTAGGGATTGGCCATTCTACTATTGCCTTTATTTCATCTGGATCAACTGCTATTCCTTCCTTTGATATTATATTCCCAAGGTAGTGAATCTTTTCCTCAAAGAAGGCACATTTGGACAATTTCCCATATAACTTATGTTCTCTCAACCTTTGTAAAACAATTTGTAGGTGCACTAAATGTTCCTCCTCATTCCTAGAGTAAATCAATATGTCATCCAGAAATACCAAAACAAATTTATCCAAGTAGTCATGGAGTACACTATTCACTAGGTTCATAAATGTAGCTAGGGCGTTGGTTACACCAAAAGGAACTACTGTGAATTCATAATGCTCATATCTAGTCCTGAAAGTTGTCTTTGGAATGTCTTCCTACTTAATTCTGAGTTGATGGTACCCTGACCGGAGGTCTATCTTTGAGAAAACTGCTACTCCTTTCATTTGGTCAAAAAGATCCTCTATGCGAGGTAAGGGATACCTATTCTTTATGGTGACCTTGTTCAACATCCTATAGTCGATGCATAGTCTTAAGGTTCCATCCTTCTTCTTAACAAATAAAACTGGCGCTCCCCATGGTGATACACTTGGCCTTATTAATCCCTTAGCTAAGAGTTCCTCTAATTGCATTTTGAGCTCTTGTAATTCAGTTGTGTTCATTCGGTAAGGTGCCCTTGATACCGGTTCAGCTCCTGGTAGTACTTCGATAGAAAAGTCAAACTTCCTTTTAGGGGGTAAGTCGGGTAATTCTTCTGGAAAAACATCCTTGAATTCATTTAAGAAGGGGGTATTTTCAAAGGTTGGGGTATTTTCCTCTTTTCCTTCATCAATTTCAACCATATAGATTTGGCCTCCTCTTCTTCTTTCCTTCTTTAATTGCATGGCTGATATGGTTTCTATATTAATGGGTTTAAACTTTCCTCGGATTTTGACCCTTTTTCCCCCATCATCCAAACATTCAACAACTTTGTTATAGCAATCTACATTAGCTTGATGGTCGGTTAACCAACTCATTCCAATAATTACATCATATAATCCTAGGGGTGCCACATAGAGATCTACCCTTGTTTCAAACTCAGGAAATTGTACCCTTGACCTCGGCAAACACTTAGTTACTTCCCTAGTTGCCTAATCCCCATATTGAACCATCCATGATTACTCCATTTGATTAACTTTTAATGCATATTTGCTTACTAATTCAGGTGAGATGAAACATTCAGATGATCCAGTGTCAATTAGAATTGAAATTGGTTGTTCAAATAGTGTACCTATAGTTTCCACAGGAACATTCTGGTATCTTCCTCTTCGGTTCCTAACTGCTGCATGAATCCTTTGTTGGGGCCCTTGTTGGGGTTGATTGGCCCTAATCTGTCCTTGCATCCTGGGACACTCTCTAGCAAAATGGTTTCCCCCACACATGAAGCATCCACCTGGAGGACCCCTCCTGCCTTGATTCATAGGGGGATCATTCCTTGTTTCATTGGCCCTGGGTGGATAAGTTATCATGTTCTGCTGATCATTCCTATTATAGTTGCCTCTGTTGTTATTGCCCCTATTATTATTATTATTATTATTATTATTATTATTATTTCCATTCCTCTGATATTGATTAGGAGGTGGCCTTCTTTCGGAAGAATTATTCCTTTGACCTTTGTTGAAAGTAGTGTTCACATTGAATTCCTGCTTCCTTTTAAATGAGTGGTTCCCATTATAGTTCCGCCCTACTAGTGTTTGAATCTTCCTCTCTTTCCTTAGGGACTTTTCAAGTACTTCATTCATGTTTTTGGGTCCATGCATGTCAACCTCTACCCCTATGTTGGTATTTAGCCCCAAAATGAACTTCCTTGCTTGGCCTTCTTCATCTTTCTGGTACATAGGTACATACTTAGGCAATTTGGCGAACTTATCCCAATATTGTTGAACGGATAGGGGCCCTTGACGTAAGTTATGGAATTTTGTCACCTTCTCATCAAAGAACAATTGAGGGAGCCACCTATCTTGGAAGTAGTGAACAAATTGATCCCATGTGACCGTATCCCTGTTATATCCATTTTGTTCCTTGGTGTTGGTCCACCAACTAGCTACCTCCCCTGTGAGTTGATAGGAACCCCATAAGGCCTTGGTTGTTTCACTAAAATCTCTTAGTTCAAAATACTTTTCCATTTCATTTAGCCAATTCTCAGCTCCTTCACCAATTTGCCTCCCATCGAACTTAGGAGGGGTGATTTTCTTTAAGTCCTTGGAGAGTTCCAGTATGTTATTTTCCTTTTTATTAGCCACCATATTCCCTTGATTTCTACTAGGGTTTCCATTTTCAGTACCACTTCTATTTTCAAATTCATTCTGCCTTTCCCTAAGGTCCTGCATCAATTGTTCCAAGAAGTTGATTTTATCTCTTTGTTCGGTTAGAAGGTCAATTATAGCTTGGACCCCATCTTCATTATTTCCTGGGATGTGGTGTTCCTCTTCATGGTCTTCCTCATGGTTTTCTTCATGGTTTTCCTCATGGTTTTCCTCATGGCTTTCTTCCCTTTGACTCCTAGTATGCCTTCCATTACCCCTTCCTCTTCCTCTTCCTCTTCCTCTTCCTCTTCCTCTTCCTCTTCCTCTTCCTCTTCCTCTAGCCATTCTAGGTTTTTACCTGAAAGTTAAATTATGTAGTTAGTTCTTGATTTAGGATTTTAAAACTTAATTTCTATCATTGCAAAAACATTCCCTTAGTTTTGTAAATTGAAGTAAGCACAAGGCCTAGATTTGAACCTTTCCTCTGATACCACATGTAATAACCCACCATATTTAACCCAACAAAATTTGACCATTCTTTTTTTTTTTTTTGCTAAATTTAATCATTTATGTTTGATTCAATCACATACCTTGGGCATCCATCCATTTGGATTAGGCATTCATCCATCCGGGATGAGCATCTAACCATATGGGTTAGGCACTTGTCCATACGGGACATAAAATTTCATCTATCCAATACGGGATAGGCATCTACCCATACGAGGTAGGCATTTATCCAAATTGGGATAGGCATCTACCCATGTGGGGTAGGCATCTATCCAATTCAGGATAGGAGGTGCTCTGGCTAGAGACTTAGACTCATCGGGACCATTCAGGTCCTCAGCCACTCATTAAGTACTACACTCTTCTAACAGAAGTCCACCAAGGTCGTCATCCTTAGGAGTAATTGAATAACATAATACAAGCTTGAATTCTGCCTCGAAATTTGGCTTAAAGCCTCGAGAAGTCAAGCTAATCCATACGGGATTCCTTCTGAGTATGCATTGAATTACTTTTTCCAATTTTAATTATCTTATCTTTCAAAATAGGATTCTTACTCAATCTTTCTTCTTACCAAGCCTAGACCCCACCCACGAACGCCTAAGTACAAGGGACAACTCCGTCCCAAGATTGCCTACATACCCGCTCCGGTACGGGATCAAGGCGTAAAGTATGTAGTTCTATTTTCTATTCTATGGTTTGATGTAAACTGATTAGTGGGTACGCAACCCTTTCTAGGGTCAATGTCCTAGACAATTTCTCTGCGGTTGCTACCCATGATGGTAGCACTTAAACAAAGGCTCAAGATGGCCTATTGTTTGTGGTCTAACAACTCCATCCTAACACCTATCATGAGCGTCACCCTTGGCCAAATTGTCAATCACCAATATCTCTTCAAGATAAAGAAACAATTTCATAAAAGTGTTTTACGCAACCAACCCTATAGGGGGTTTACTATGGTTTCTCTCAATGGATGAAAAATCATTTAAAAATTATCTTATTAGATTATCGATCCAAGAGGGATTACCCGCCCCTTGGATTTTAACTTCCAAGTGTCCCTTATTACTCCCTGACGATTTATAGTGACGATGCCACAAACGTCGTTGATGCAGCTTTATTAGATGTTAAGTGTAGTAGTTCAACGCGACGGCATTACCCGTAAGTGTGACCCAGAGGCACCGTATATACCGAACGCTACTAGGTTTTGGTTTCCATCTTCCTTTATTTAGTTTTCTAACTAAGAGCTATGAAAGCATCATGCTTGAAATAATCATGAAATGAATGTACATAATTAGACCTTTCGAAGTTAATTATTTGAATAACTATTTGATGGCAACCAAGTACCATTTGATAAAAAGAAATACCATTCTTCTACAACTCAACTAATTAATATATAATGGTATGATAAAGACAATTATGAACTCATAAATTAAAACATGTAACTTGT
>NC_081409.1:467776572-467809572 GCF_030272615.1 Cryptomeria japonica
TCATTTGCAATAGTTGCCTTAAACAAGTGCAAATAAACATCTACAACCAAGTGACATTATGTCAAACAGTTGGCATGCAAACTAACATGCTGAGTATAAATGCTCATCACATCAAATACATGACTCCAACTTCAAACCCCTTTATTGTAAGCAATCCTAAGTACAATGATGTTGTAAAGATGGCCAAGACTCTTGGCTCAATGACATATGCATATGAAGCCACACCTAATCATGTATACACACCTACGGCAGCAACATTAAGCCCCTAATTTGACAGTGCAGACAACTATGAAATTCAAGGAACCTGATTATAGGAGCGCCCTATGTTTGCCGATGAAGAAGCAACCAATTTCCAATGTTATGAATCACTCCCGAGTTCAAATCGATGCCTTCTCCTAGACGCCCCTGTTCTGATGCAAAATGACCATATAAAATAATTGGCAGCTTCTAAGCATTAGCAGCAATCAAGAGGGAAGACTGAGGGGGGGGGGTGAATCAGTCTTCACCGGATCTAAAAATTAAACTCCAAAACAAAACTGATAAACTGCAACAATGAACAAATAAGCAAATTAACAACACAACACACAACACCAAGATTTTTGACGTGGAAAACCCGGTTAAGGGAAAAACCACAGTGGGAACCTACCCACAGTAAGATGATACTCTGCAGTAGTATGTGAAAATATTACAATGGGGAATGCACATGCATTCAGGCACATTGCCTGGAGCTCACTGCTCAAAAGATATTTGCTCGGAAGGCTACAACCCTTAGGGAAGTCTCACTGACTTACAATATGATTTGGACTACAATCTGGAAGAAATGAACTGCAATTATAGCATCTACAAATGCCTGATGAGAGTTCCAGTTAAGCACAGTTGTCTGCTCTGCAACACCAATCTCACCTCAACACTTCACTGAATGATAAATCTCTTATTCGCACATTCACCTCTCTCTGATAATGCAAACACAATACCGACACCAAAACTAAGTGAATAACTCACCTATATATACAATTCATCAACCTTGATAACAAGGTCGGCTAAACCTTCAACCCTCAACTCACAACTACAAAAATTACATTACACGATACAAAGATCAATCACCGGACCAATATAATGATTTACATTACATAGCATGGACCTAATTCAAATTCCCAAATGATCACATCCACTGGAAATCATGCCAAGATCAACCGCAACACGCTACATCATCAGAAATACTGCATAACATGAAAATCAATACCGGTTGACAAAAACCACCAAAAACTCGCACAACGATCAATGCGGATCACCAAAACAAATAGGACACGACTAGGAAACACTAGCAAGCACGTTAGAATCATCACCAACAGCTGCACCAACACCACTTATCAAATCTTCATCGATCAACATCAGAAAGCTCAAGAACACAGCCAATCAGCAACTGCCACAAGGAAAGATAACTTGTGGGGCACCAAATCACGAACCATCTAAAATGAAGATACACAAGATCATCCCAAACAATATCCCAAAACCTCAGCACAAGATCTGATCACACAGGAATATACTGGAGGAAATACCAGATTCTGCAAAACAGTGATCAGCAAAACCAAACTACAAAACCGGATTGGAAAATCTTCCCAAACTCACCGGAATAAATCATAGGAATATGTTGACATCAATGATAACATATCCTAGCAACAGCAATGATCAACCAAATCCAACAATCTTCCCAACAATCCAACACTAAGTCTCCTCTTAAGTACCAGATATCTTCTCAATGCCTTTACCAATTGAGCGCTCCAGTTGGGAAGTGAAATCGCTGCATATACAAGCCTTCATGAGTAAATTCGATGACCTCTTGTAGTTGTTGTTATGACTGAAGATGACTGGGTTTTTAAATCAGAATGTGATATCGATGGTCCTCCTGTAGCAAGTCGTTGAAGACTCCAAACACAAAATGTCTCCAAGAGCTTCTACTCTAACCAAGCAAAATAGGCCCTTAGCCACAAATTCGGCACCAATGAAAGGACTGAGATATTCCTCTCCAATCTGCAATAATCTCAGTTGATAGTTTCACAGCCTCAAAATTGCTTAACCTATGAGAGTTTCCATTCCCAAAGGCTCAATAATGGTAGAAACCCTAACTGGTTCCTTCTCCATACAAGAACTCCAAATTAAATATCAAATCCTAGATGATCAAATGTCTAGCTAACCCTTCTATTTATACTTTTTCACTCACTTGAGGTCGGCCTTCTAGAAGCTTTGTTATAATATTATTTAAGTGACTTTTAGATTATTTATTTTATTTAATCACTTTATTAATTTAATAAAATATAAAGTCATCTTTAAAATATAAAATAATGAGATAACTCTATATAATATTAAATTAATTATTATCTCCCTTATTTCTCCAATCCAACTGAATCCAGGAGATCATCCACTAACTAGATATCTACCACCATCGACCCCCTAACCATGCTCATTAGCCTATGAGGGCCAGGAATAGGCTAAATGTCCAAAAGCAATCAGTAGCTTAAAAAAGAGACATTATATTGCTTGTACACTTCCAACTCTAAGATAGTTGCATTAAATTTTTCTATGCCTAGAAACATTTTGTCCATGCACTAGTAGAAGCCTTGTTTGATCTCATCATCAATATCCATGTATGAAGTCTTGTGGAATAACAAAGGATTGAGAAAGTATCCTGCAGCATGGAGAGGAGTGTGCATTAGTCCATCCCATCTCCTATCAATTATGTCCCACAACGGTGTGTACCTCTCCCTATTATTTCTCAACTTACTCCTTATCACCTCCTTGGGCCTATCCATGGACTCATAAACATATCCCATGGAGGGTTTTTCCCCATCCACTAGTCTCAAGACTTTTACTAGAGGCTCTGAAAATTCTACAATTTGTTCAATAGATTCCCAAAAGCTGGTAGAATACATGTACTCTACCACTGCTATGTCATTTGCTTGATTTGTGAAGCCAGATTCCATCCACTCAGCAGAAACAAACATTCGCCTCAAATCACTTTTTTGCTCACATAGTTTTTGCAATGCAAGGAAGTGTGTTGCAAATCTTGTCACCCCTAGTCGAACTAGCTCTTTGCCTCCTATGAAAGAGGGCATTATAGCCAAAATCCTCGTCTAATTATAAATAAATTTGGTAACCTTGTGAACCTTCTGCAACGCCTCCTTAACCCATTCAATTTTTCCAATGTCCTCTAGGGTTAGATCAAGGCAATGTGCTGCACATGGTATAAAATCATAGAGGGGTATTTATCTATCAAAAGTCTCCCTGCAGCAACACAAGAAGCAACTTAGTCTGTGATAAATTGAACCACATTTTGTGGCCCTACATTCACAACTACCATGTTATGCATCCAAAAGACTGAAACAATGTAGCTATGGATTTCATTACATTAGATGCGTCCACATAATCCAAAAAAATAGTGTCAATCTCACAAGAGACAAGGAAGTTAATGAGAGTTTGGTTCCTTCTATCTGTCCAGCCATCTGACATAATGTTGCAACCAGTTTTAGCCCACTGTAACCGATGCTCTTTTACATCATCTTCAACATCATGTACTGCATCTTTGAGCATACCAACCCTCAATGACTCATAAGATGGGGCTTGAAACCTAGGACCTAGAGCTACAATGGCATCTACCATAGGTTGCCAATATGGATTTCTAGAAGCATGGATTGCCAAGCTAGAGGAGTACCAAAAATTACCAATTACCTTCTTGGCTTGTTTAGTGACGGTTTTCTTCCATCCTATACTCTCCAAAGTGGTTTGTGATCCTGGTGTAGTACGAGGTTGGAAGAAAGTATTAATGTTTCTTCCACCTGTATTTGGTTCACATGCTGTAGAAGTAGGTGCTAACCCAGATTCCCTAAAATCCCCATCCTCCTCACCCAAACGGTTCCTCCTGACATCTGCAAAACTAGAACCTAGTTCAACCCCAATTCTTGCATTTTTGGCCTTACTCTCAACAATCCCTTCAAGAGATTGCTTTGCCTAATAGGAGACATCTACAGGGCATACTTTGCATATCTCGGTGTTATTTCCTCTTTCTTTTGACAAATGCCATTTGAAATGATAAATTCCATCACTGATCTCTTCTAGATACCAATTCCACTTGACCTTCGTGCTATCCGGAACTGTTGTGCAATGTGTCCACACAAAGTCTTTTTGACGTGGCATTGTGATCAAGAATCAGTTCTGCAAAACCATTACACTCAGTCTTTAACTTTTGAGGGATCTATGGTCGGGTTTGTGTACAATAATTGCATTTGAAATTCATTGACATGGGAAATTGGTAGTGTTAATGTAATTGATTATCAAGTTTACAACAACGAAAGATATGGTAGAAAGTAAAAACACAAATAAAATATTTCAACAATGGACGGTAATCAAATCCCAAACTGAATTCAAAGAGATATACCCATATGAAGGCAGAAAATGTTAACAAATACAGCGGTAACTCTTTTCTGACTTGCTGACCTATAAGCATCCATATAAAGTGACAAAACTCTCCCAGCCAACAATTCATAATCCAAGACCTCCAAAAATCCCTAACTAGCTTCAGAAAACAATACAATTAGATATCCAATACAAAGATAATCCAATCTCTTATGATGGTTATTTTGCTAAAATGAATTGGATAAGGTAGAAGTCACTGCCTAAAATGAATTGCATAAGGTAGAAGTCACTGCCTTCTGTCACCTTGGGATATGGCCCTGGTTGTATTTAGGGTATGGTTCCCTTCAACCATACACTTAAGTTTAATTTTAGTCTACCACTTGACTTTTAAGGTTAATTTTCCTATCTAGTCTAATTCTTTTACCATGCGTTTGATACTGGTCCAAACAAGGTATTTTATTCCCAGTTGTGGACATGGTGAGTAATGAATTTTTTGCAACTATAGAAAGATATCAGTCCAATCAAGCAACTACATGTGGCATATTACACATTGAGAATGAATGGAAAGACTGCAGAAAAGTGCTGAAGTTTGAGGAAAAGCAATACGCACATCGAATTTCAATATCCATGTACATAATTATTCATTTATGTCTGTGATAATAGAATCCTTTGAAATTTTTCTACGAAAAGTTATGGATTCATATTTACTTGTACCTTTTCAAAGATATTTTTGCAAATTTAGGCTTCCAATTTTCTTGAAAACAATCTGTAAAGTTAAATTTCTGATTTGCATATTATTTTCAAGAATCTACAATTTTTATACATGTTCTTTGGTATTAACTGATGCTTTTTCCATTAAGTTGTGCATTTCATGTACATAAATATAATAATTTTTAGTCTTTGAATAAGTCATTGTCATTAATGACATAGAAGTCACTGCGTCCAGTTTGGAGAACTAGTAGGGTCATGCACCTGCTGTCTTATCATGTGTTGAATAGTATTACAGTAATACATATAAGTATTACTTTTTTACTATATTACTAATACTAATACTGTATTAACTATATTACTAATACCAATACAGTAATATAGTGATACAGTAATACTTATCTGTATTACTGTATTGCTATTGCGTTACTGTTATTAACTATATATTTTAAATTTACCTACATTATAAATGGGAAGTTTAATATGTATTGCTATTGAGTCCTCAGGTTGCTTATTAATGTTAGCAAATTAGGTATCCCTCAGTTGCAACATCTAAGCTGAAGATGAATCCACAATACTAGAGTTATTAACTTCAGACAGGTTTTCTCCAAAACAAAAGGAACAAAAAAGCAATCAGAATTTATAGTTCAGAAAAAAAATTCTGCAAAAAAGAAGGAATAAAAAAGCAATCAGAATTCATTGTTCAGGAAAAAAATTCTCTAAAAAATAAAGACTCATTTTGAAGAGTCACAATTGATTTTATTTTCAATTGGATTTAGTTCCATTGTATTAAATAGATTCTATGGATAAAGAGTAAAGACCTACTGTTGGGCATTTTGTTATTCTAATCATCAAACATTTCTTGAACATTAGAGGCCTTATTCAATATTGCATTGAGATTACTTCCTTTAGCTGTTATCTGAAACATGTTTAGGCAATTGTTCAAAATTTCCATATGGATTCAAGTGGGTTGTGCAAAGATTATGTAATCTCTAAGTTACCGGTTCTTGTGGTTTAGGCTTGGGTCCGGGTCCTGGTTCGTGCCCGGTCCTGGTCCGGCCTGGGTTCGACCTGGGTTCGACCTGGGTTCCACCCGGGTCCTTCCCAGGTGGCTGGGTTCCCTGTGGGTCCTGCGAACCCAGGAGGACCCGGGTGAACCCAGGCCCGTGGATTCCCAAAAAACGGGGCCCACAGGTCTAAAAACAATAAAAACCAAAAAAAAAGTACTTAAAAAAATAGTTAATTAATAATTAAACCCTAATTCGCCCCTTTATGATGCATTTCATGCATCAAAACATTCATTCAACTCATTCTATTTGCATTTTTGAAGATTTTTTCTCTAAAGCCGGGTTTCTTAGTTTTTGCATTTTTCTTCGAAGGTAGAGACTATGAAGATGTGAGACACGCATAAAAGGCATAGGAATCACTGGAGAAGGAAGATTTAGTCATCAAAGGTGAGTGAATCTGATTTTTTTACAAGTTTTTAAGAATTTTTTTAAGTTTTTTTCAAATTTTTAATTTTTTTTTTAAGTTTTTCTAAAAAATTTTAAATAAGTTTTTTATATTTTTTTACACTTTGTATGCATAGTATGGGGTTATAATGCCAAAATTTTATCAATTTTTTTCAATAATGTTGTGTTTTCTCTTTTTATTTTAGGTGCATTATTCATATAATCATACATAATGGCTGAAATTGGAAGTGCAAGTGCAAGCTCTAGTTCAATTGCCCATGCCCGAACTGAAAATAACCCCTTTAAAATTGATCAAGATTCACCACTTTGGCATTATACAACAATGATCAAGCAAGTGTCTGGTGGTGGGGGTTTTGTTTGGAAGTGTAACCATTGTGGCACTGAGTATACCAACTCATACTATCGAGTGAAAGGCCACCTTTGTTTCATCCCCGGGCGTGGAATAAAATTTTGTAAGGGATCAGATGGCAAGGGGCTGCCAAAAGCTCTAGTTTTGGAATATATTAGAGAACAAGAGGAAGCTGAGAGGAGAAGTGGCAAAGCAAAGACTGATCATCCTCTTGTCCAGTCAAGCTCGAAGACTACGAGGCCTTCTAGTAGTATTGGCTCCACAAGACCAGCCGGATCGCATCCTTTCATGCCAAAACCACCAGTTGCTCCACTAGAGAATCAAAATGTTGTGGCTTCACGGAAAAGAGGCCCATTGGATACTGCCTTCAAAAATGAAATGAGAGAGATTGCAGATCAGAGCATTGGGCGTTGCATTTATGGCAATGGGCTTCCTTTCAACCTTGTTAGATCACCTTACTTTCGGGACATGGTACATACCCTTTGCAACACACCTTCTGATTATGTTTGTCCAGGGTATGAAAAGGTGAGAACCACCTTATTGGCAAAGGAGAAAGCATCCGTAGAGTCACAATTGAAAGTCATCAAAGATACATGGCCGGAAACAGGTTTGACCATCATTTCTGATGGATGGAAAGATTGTAAAAATAGGCCATTGATCAATGTTATAGCAATGTGCCCTAAAGGGGCAATGTTTTTGAAAGCGGTGGATTGTGAGGGCCAAGTGAAAGATGCAAGTTTCATTGCCAATATCCTCATAGAATGCATTGACATGGTGGGGCCTCAAAATGTTGTCCAAGTCATAACGGACAATGCTAAAAATTGTAGGGCAGCGGGGACTATAGTGGAGGCTACATACAGTCACATCTTTTGAACACCTTGTGCAGTCCACTCACTCAATTTAATCATGCAAAAGATTGGCACACAAATTGATTGGGTGAAAAAATTGTACGAGGGCGAGGAGATTCAAATGTTTGTGACTAATCATCATATGTCACAAGCCATTTTTAGGACCTTCTCCAAGTTGGTGTTGTTGAAGGTAATTACTAATTTAATTTTTAATTTTATTTTTTAATTTTTTATAATTGATATATGTTGTGTATTTTTTTATGTCATGTTAGGTAGCTGAAACACGATTTGCATCTCACACACTCGTCCTAAGACGACTTGTGAAGGTGCGAGAGGCCTTGAGTTCTATGGTCATCAACGGATTGTGGAGTGTATGGAAGCAGGCCCAGACAGAAAGAGCTCTAAAAGTAAGAGCATTGATCCTTGGTGAGAAATGGTGGGATGATGTGGAATATGTTTTGAATTTCACTGAGCCCATCATGAGCATGATTAGGTATGCTGATACCGATCGCCCATGTTTGGGTGAGATTTATGACGGCATGGATTGCATGGTGGAGAAAATAAGAGAAGTAATAAAAAGAAAAGTAAATGACCCAACGGAAACATTTTTCAAAGTTGTGCAGAATATTATTGTTGACTGTTGGAACAAGATGACCAATCCCTTACATCTCTTGGCATTTGCTTTGACACCAAAATTTTATAGTGCAGAGATGCTTGCAACACCAAGGAGGGTACCACCATATAGAGATGCAGAGGTTGCTTCTGGCTATAGAGCTTCCTTTAAAAAGATATATCAAGATGAGGAGACAAGAAATGTTGTCATGAAGGAGTTTGGCCAATTTGTATCCACAAAAAATCATGATGTTGTAGCTCTCAATGCTAGATATGGGATGGATGCTGATGAGTGGTGGTATGTACATGGTCAAGGCTCCGTTTACTTGCAGCCTCTTGCAATTAAACTTCTCTCCCAAGTATGTATCTTTTTATTTTTTATAGTTTTCCAATTCCTTTTGACGCTATCATATTTTTATTTTATAATTTATAAATTTCTAATAATGTTTTAACTTTTAACAGGTTGCAAGTTCTTCTTCAGCTGAGCAGAATTGGAGTACATACTCCTTCATCCACTCAGTCAAACGTAATCGTTTGGGTGCAAAGAGAGCTGAGGATTTGGTCTACGTACACTCCAACCTTCGTTTGTTGTCACATAAGGACCTTGAATATAATGTGGGTGCAACAAGGAATTGGGATCTAGCCCCTGAGTGTGCTGATTTAGATGCTACAGTTGCACAACTTGCCCAAGTCTCTATAGACGAGGCAGCTATGGAACTTGAGAGAGACTTGGCTAGTGGGTGTGACATTCCATTCGATAGTGGTTCAATTGATGCTGGATTTGAACCACTTGATGACCTTGGGCTTGGGTTGGATGGTTCAGATGAAGATGAATATGGAATTTAAATCCCATAGATGGCTTGTAATTTGAATTTTTATTGTGTCATGACATATTCACATTTTGAAACTTGAAACTTGAATATTATCTTTTTTGCAAATTATGAATATGATATTAGACTTTAGTTATTAGTTTACTGATAACATTTGCGATATATGGATATTTATTGGCATTGGCAATTATGGATTTATGATTTATGTATGGAAAGTCACATTGTATATTTTATTTTTGTATGGATTGTATATATTGAAGATATATATAATATATGTGTATATATATAAATTTATAATTAATATATGTATATATGTACGGACGAACCCGTACCCGTACCCAAGAAAAAAAAAAATTTGCCGAACCCGCGAATCCGAACCCGAACCGGTTACTTAGTGTAATCTCATATGCAGGTTCAAGGATACAAGGGCTAAGCCCCTGTTTGTTATAGACTGTAAAATATAAACAATATAATTTATGGAGGCTTATACACTGATTATACCAACAATATCAAGGTTATAACTGTTTTTTGGCTTATTCACTGATTATACCAACAATATTATTTATAGAGGCTAAGCCAATGTTTTAGACTGATTATAACATACCAAACGTTTCCCCCTTTTAGTTCCAGTCCTGGTTATAACTTATAAAGATGATGTTTGCTAAACAACTGTGGGCACCGCACTAAATTACAGGAAATTCAGGGTATCGTGATCTAGCTATAAATAGTTTTTCTTTTGCCCCGGGGCAGATTCAAAGGACTCTTTATGAAAGTTTTCTTGAATCCAAAGCTTCATTTTTAATTTATGAATTGTTTTCTGACTTACATTGTGTTAGCTTGTAAGTTACGAGCTTTCTATGGCACTTTCAAGCATTTTCCCTTCAAGCCCCTGATTAGTATGTGCACTTGTAAATTGTGTTTCCAAATGTTTATTTTAAATTTAAGTTGAAGATTCGTCTATGATCTCTTTACTGGACATGCAGTTAAGGGGACATTCTGCATACGATTGTTATTTGATTTTTATATGCATTCCAATAAAGCTTAAGCCAAAATTTCCGTTTCTGTAAATAACCTTCTAGGAAGCTCTATGTTAAGATATCTTATATCTGAATTATCTATACTAAGTTGCCTCAAAATAGTCAAAAAATTGAAAATTCTGTTTGCATGTAAGTTGCAATGTTGCATCTAGGTGACTCTGAGGTAAGCCACGCAAATATAAATATTATCTCAAGTGCAACCATTATCCATCCTTATAAATATTATCTCAATTGCACCAATTATCCTTTCTATGTATCTGGCAGAAGAGGGAAGTCTATTTGCCATATTGTTACATTCCTAGGTGGGGTGGATTCACCGTTTAAGCTTGAGTCTATGTACATACCTTGGGCAAAATGTATCATCTTTATCATGTAAAGCAAGACCAGTACTTCAACTGCGCAACCTGCTCTCTATGTGCATTGCACAACATTATGGTTCTTATTTCAAAACACAAGCATCTGCTTTAATTCTGAAATCCACAGATGCATGACTTCGATGTTTTTATGACAGGTACGCATTTTCACTGTCATGGATGAACAAGTTTTGGATGCTTTTTGTGAACGTTTAAGGCAGCGCCTTTACATAGGTGAAAGTGTAATCCTTCGTAGAGACCATCCAATTGATAAGATGATATTTATTGTCCGTGGAAACTTGGAGAGTATTGGCAAAGATTCTGGCACAGTAACACTTTCTGGAGGAGATATCTGTGGTGAAGAACTTCTCACATGGTGCCTTGAGCATTCTGGAGTGCAGAGAAGTAAGGACATTTATTTCTCTTATCATTTTGTACACAAAGTAGTGTTAGAAGTTCTTTCTTTCTTATATTCATGTTGAATACTTCTTTGATTCTTACTTTTCATGCATTGTAATTGTATTCATTTAGTATAATTCCATCTTAAAGAACATGTTCCCATGTTTAATATTTCCAATTTGAGAAGGAGCTTTTATGTTGATAAAAAATGGTACAGATGCAATCATCCTTTCCTTTTTTTTCTCTGTTCGGCATCTTCTTTGCTCACAGTCCCACAACCATTTTTGTACCATAGGGTTAGAATAGTAGGTGCTTAGTTTCTTATCAATACATGCCCAGAGTAGTTTGATATTGACATACGTGCAGACTAGGGAGGATTTTTTAATTTTTCTTTAAAGATGCAATGGTTGTTGGTGAGAATTGAGATCATGACCATTAGGTTCACTGTTGCATGAATTGTAGTCCCTGCCAAAACATTTCAACAAACTTGTGAATTTTCTGGTTTCCTACTCCTAGACAATTCCTCAAACAGTTGGTGGAATATTAAACCAATCAATAAATCTGAATTTAATACTTAGTAACAGCTGCAAGTATCTTTTAATATCATGGGCAGATTCACAAACATTTGCAGGCATTGAACAATTTATGGACATTTTAACAAATAGTTGTCATGAATCAACCTTTCATTGACAATTTCACAAACGCTTGGCCAACACAACCCTTTCTGGTATTCAACGTCAAGATACGATAGTGGCAGCAACTGATATGTTTATACATTAAAAAAATAACCCGTGCAATAGACAGCTGATATTTCATGCATTATTCATTGCAAAACCATAAATTTAACAGATGTTAATAAACTCACAAGTAGCAGCTTCCAAAAATGATTATACAGCTGTAAAGATTTTGATTCCTCCTTTAAACAACAGCAAGTATTGTAGCAAGTACTATAGCAATACTATAGTGGGTATTATAGCTAGTAATCCTTGAGCCTTTTCTTTCAAAAACCCTTTATAATTTTCTTTGCCAATATCTCCAAGAAAATCTTAATTTTTCAATTCAAACTAGAAATAATATACTTTATCAATCAGGATATCTCTACAAATCCACAAGCATTCAGTACATGGGTTAACTAGAGATGAATCCATTGATAAATTGGCTAGGAAGGTTTCCATCCTCAAAAGTTCAAAACTAATCTTTGTTGCAGGGTTTCTATCCTAAGGCAGAAAAGGTTACAGTTGCTCAATCTTCAAATTTGGGGTTTTAAAATTTAAATGAATTTCTCTCCTCAAACTCTCCTTTTTATATTCCCCTTCAGAATATTTGAGATATTATATTTTAGTCCTTGAAACTGACTTTTTAATTGGACTTTATACTTGGACCCCAAATAAAGACACTTTTTATTATTATTTTGAATTGAGAATATATATCACCAAATTGAAGAGTTCACAATAGCTCACTGCCCCAGGGGCCAAAAAGAGCAACCATATAAAATCTTAGCAATTACAATATTTAAGCACAAAATATACCAGCAAACTAACACCAAGTCTTGGAATGTAAAGTACCAAGCCAATGATGAACCAATTTTTTGTTTGTTTAAAAACTCCTTCAGTTTGCCAGTAAACTAATTTCTGTATTATGAATGGTCTCTGTTTTTCTGTTTTGAGTTGTTCGCTTGTTTGCATAGATTTGCATGGACAAAGATGTTTAATAGAGATGCATGACAGAACTATTGAACTTTCAATAATGAAACTATATAAATTTAGAGCGAACAGCTTTAAACAGATTTGAACAATAAAGCTTGACCTTTTATTTGCAGCCAATACAAAGATGGAGATTACATAAATATAACTCAATATAGCAGAAACAAAGATTTTATCCAGTGTTTCAAGGCGCTGGATATAGATACAATATGCAACAATTATTACTGAATACGCTGAAAATCAGAAGATAAAGCTCCCACGTCTGAAACACTTCCTTCTAAGCACGTCTAAAGCCAGACTCCATTTTCAACAGCATGCATATAACAAATAACCTTATCACGTCCTGCAATCAGTAGGAAAGGAAGCCGTTGCCAAAGCAAAGGAAGCCCCACGATTCAATATGCCAGCAAAATATGGAGCGGCCGATACCTTTTGACCCTCCAAAACGCCCAGAGCAACCCTCAATAAGCTTTCTTGACACATGACAAGAGCCGCAGCCAAAGGAAGGACTCACAGTGCTGAAAGTATAGAAAACTCACGCCTAAATCATAGCCCTCCACCTCTGCAATTGCTGCGTTGGGAATGAAGTCTCACAGCATGTACAAGAAAACCCATCACGCATTGATAATAATAATCGTCTTAAAATAAAATGAACCGCCAAAATCTCCAATATCTCACGCCCTGAGCTTACAATTATTCACTTTCAACTCCAAATAGATAATCAAGCAATGCGCCCAAGTTCACAGGATTTAGCAATGACCATAAACTCTGCAAATTGTCTCTGAAAGAGACTTCACAATTTGCCTTTCTACCATGATGAAAGCACAATGAAATACCTGGATGATATTTCCTGCAACTTTCTAGGGAAGATATTCAAACCCTTAGGATTTTCGTCCTAGGGCTCAAGCTTTGAGAAGCTCTCCAAGATGATATTAGAAAATATCAAAATAACCAAGCATCCCTCAGACGAGACCTTGGTTGCTCTTTAATCAAATTATCAAAAAAAAATCAATTTTTTTCATAATTAACTACAGCATTAAAATTATTTTATGCTATCACTATAAAACATCTTTCCACATAATAAATTATTTTTAATTAATTTAAGATATCATTATAAGTTCTAACAATAATTTCTTGACAACCTTCCAGCCAAATCTATACTCTATGCCTCGCACTGTCATGAACTTTTCCCAATAGCAGTAGGTTTTTAGTTTATTCCCTAAACATATTTTGCATGAAACGAAAGCAGGGGATCTATGAGAAGCTGAACGGAACTTTTAAACATGCCATACAAGGCAGACAATTCTATTGATTTTATTTAATGCGGTAGAACTAGAACCTGAACTTTATTTTTATTCAGTACTCTTAAAAGTTGAGCCTCAGTATATATGCCTCTTTTAAAGAAAATTGGTGAGAATGTTGCGAAATAATTATTACTATTTAACCAGCTTAAATCAGACAGGTATTTATTTGTCTATTTCAAAATCTTTAATGTTTATTACTTGCTAAAGACGAATGGTTCTTCCATATTCTCTGAGATAATACTTGTGCAGAAAGAAAATTTTGTTAAACTATGATTATCTAATTTGCTTTTCTCCAATCCTCATTCTAGCAGATAACAAGAAGTTCAGACGAACTGGCCAAAGAGCAATTTCTAGCAGAACAGTCCGTTGTCTAAGCAATGTAGAAGCATTTTCTCTTCAAGCAGCTGATTTGGAAGAGGTGACAAGACTTTTCAGTCGCTTACTACGCAATCCAAAAGTTCAAGGGGCTATAAGGTGCTGTTTAATATGCCTTCGAATGCTCCCTTTTTATTTTTAAATGAATTTTTCTTTGGGCTGATATTTATGTCTCATAATCAACGTTGATGCAGATATGAGTCACCTTACTGGAAGACATGGGCAGCAACATGCATACAAGTTGCTTGGAAATACCGGAAGAAGAGGTTAAACAGAAATTTGATGGGGAACAATGACATGAATGATTAGTCCTTTTGTTTAAAATCTGGTTGAGAGTTTTGGGTTGACTAGATTTCAAAGGGGCAAGGAAATTTGGCTTTTGTAATATGGCACTTGTATAAAATCAATTCTTCCTCGTATGGGAGGGGAAACATAGTTAATTTATTTTTTTTCGTGTCAAATCGGTTCTTCATTGCAAACTACCTTCCCCCTCATACAAAATTTTCATTCAACAAACTTTCTTCTAATGAATCAATTTTTGCATTGGCGACTTAGTCCATCTCGAAATGTTTATTTTATCTGCTTTGCTTATTGACCAAGCCCTAAGAAAAAATCAACCACCCAAAAACTCTTCGTTTTTTGAGAGGTGCTTATCACCTTGGCCATCATAGTAACTCTAGAATTGGGACTGCACATCTATTTGTGGGGAAATTCACCATGAAAATACGTCATTTTCTACGTCTATCTAGTTAAGGACCTATCTGCTTGAATAGTTCAACTTTGAGTCTTACATACCTGCGTTGATTTTGATTAAAATTGGGATATCTCCTAATCACATTCATTTCAGTTTTTTTTAATTGAACCGAATAACCCATATCGAACCAAATAACAATTGGACAGAAAAAAATTCAGACCAGCCAAAGGGCATCCACATGATCATATTTCGAAACGATTTTAAAAGATTCAAACTATTTGGTGAATTGGCAAATGGTCAGGTCCCTTTCATTAAACCCAACTTATGTCTTGATCTCTTAAAATGTGAAGTTGCTTTCTTACATTATCTTCTTAGATATCCCTCACTACTTAAAATATGTACTCAATATCAACACAAGCAACAAATTGGCTAAGTGGAAGTCTTCCCTGTATCAAAAACCAAATAAAACACTTCTGTAGCTAATAAACAGAGCAAGAATAATATCCATAGGAGGCCCAATGCATCGTAATGTACAAAATTATCATTTTTAGAAAATGAGTGTGGTACTGTTTTTATGTTCAGAGCACCCGAAAGAAATGGAAATGAGAGAGGGTTATTGTCACACTAGGTGGCTGTTCTAACACTAATTTAGAATAGTTATTATAGTTATTAAGAATACAATCCTCTCCATGATCATAAGTTATGCATATAAACGTCTTCTATCTTTCTACATTCTATAGTTACGGTAACGGTAATTGCTATGTTAACTTTTGCACTAGTATATATCTCGCCTTTCCAATTCTTAATTGGAAGAATTTCTCACCTAAATCATTTTTGCAAACAATGAGAGATTCACGTAAGATAAATTTCATAAAAATATATTCTTATGAACAAGGTGACCTCTTTTATCACGTGAGAGGGACAACTTCTTATGGTAAGGTGTTGCATTTTGTGAATTTTTTATTCAAAATTATGAAAGGAATATGAAAATAAAAAGGTAAAAGAGAAAGGATTAAATTTCAGATTGAATATATAAAAGATGGAATAACTTGGAAAAAAAAATTAAAAAAAATATGTAATATACTAGAGGTTCCCTCTCTACAATGGCAATGGATATGTATAGTTTGTATAATGACACATCTTAAATTTCATAAATTATGTACATGGATAGAAATTGTGCATTAGGCATTAAAAGGAAATTATCTCATCTATTTATGAGAAAATACTAAATTTAATCATATAAAAAATTACATTTAATTATCATTACCAAGAAGATCACAAAGAAAGTTGTGCAATAATTAAAGGGAAAAGAATTATTGATATCTAGTTGGAAAACTTCCAACTTATAAATTATCTATTCAAAGTACATCTTATTATTATTTATTAAAACTTGAAATTATCAAAATTTATACTTTTTTTTTTCTTTTGTTAAAAGTTAAAAATTATTTAATAGCTTTATCTTTAATAAATGTCTTTTCACATTGTAATAGTCAATTAATTATTGTAAAAGAAAATAAATAACCATTATAATATTTTGCCAAAAAAATCTAAGGTAATATATAATCAATGCAAGACAAGAATTAATGCCTAGATAAAGAAGTATGTTTTTTCTAATAAAAGAGATTTATATATTATACTGTATTAATTATAATGAATGAATAGGTAATTGAAGGATTCAATCAAAATAATACATATAAGTGAAGTAAATAAATGAAAGGCTTAGTAAAGTTGTTAATTTTATGAGCTTATAGAAACAATAAATAGCATTAATGGTAGTCATAGTTTATAACTAAATTTAGATGGAATTGTTGATATTCTTTAATTTTACAAATTTTAATTTATTTTATTTTAAAAAATATTATGTTGCAGACATTAGATTTTTACACCAATGTTTATCCCCAAAAGATATTTGCACAACTATAAATAAGAAGCCTATTGATCACTTATAATGTCAAATTCATGGCAAAATTAGTTGAGCACTTAATATTGACTAGAGGGAGAATGCTCTTACAGTTTGAATAACAAATTCCCTATTCCCTATGAAATGGAAATCTATGTTATTGGATTTTATCATGGAAACCAGTATCAGCATTTTCAAATTGACGAGGGACAATTTCAAGGCAATCCAAAGCACTGGAATATGGGACTCCTTCCAAAATTGTCAAAACTAGATGTGTCTTTTTGCAACATTCGAAAACACTTCCTCTCTTCCATAGTAGGATAACAGAGTCGGCATTTTGTTAGATTTGGAAGTTTCTAGTGCCCTCATAGACATGCATGCCAAAGTGAAAATGTATGGTGCACAAAGATTACAAGTTTGAATAAAATGGAGCTTGTTCAAAAAAGACATTTGTAAAACTAAATTTCATAACCTTTCCCAACATTCTCTATGTGCATGCCCAAATGGATGCCTAAGAATAGTGTAAGATCATTCATCCAAGCATGAAGAGGTGGATTTTTATCATATATTAACAAATATATTCTGCACACACATCATTGTAATCAATTTAATTTTATGAGCTTGGATGAATGATCTTACATTGATGTTGGTTTCAATCATAAAATCCAATAACATAAATGTCCATTTCATAGGGAATAGGGAATTTTTTATTCAGACTGTAAGAGCATTCTCCCTCTAGTCAATATTAAGTGCTCAACTAATTTTGCCATGAATATGGAACATTTTCTATTTTTTTGCTAATGATTTTACTCACGGGTAAAAGAGATATATGATATATAGAGATTTTAGATTTTCAGTGAGAAATAATACTATGTATTTGGATACGACCATGTTATGTTTCTTATTCCAATGTTTCAAGTCTCGCCCCTCTCCATGGATGTTACAAGATTGATGATATGGTTTTTTGGATTACCGTCATTACTTTTGACAAGCAAAAAGTTAAGAATATTACAAGATTTACAATCTATTTCTAATTAAACATAATAAGTTGTGAAGGGACGAAATGCACACCAAAGGGCAACGCAAAAATAGATTCGACTTTGAGTTGGCTTGCAGAATGAATTTCAGGAGAAAACTAATTTATTTTCTATAATCACACCTAACTAAACAACATTTCCGTCAAATATTCATTTTATAGAGCAATGTGAAATCTGTTGGAAAAGTGCCTCAAATTCACTTGACCTTTGTTCGTACTGATCAGAGTAGCCTATGCCAATGAAGTCGCTCTATCAGAGATCGTGGTGTGTCTTATGCCAAGGGAGCCGCATTGTTTGTTTATCGAGGATTGGAGTAAGTTTCGTCGAAACTAGTCTTGCCGATAGAGGGAGTTTTATCGATGAGTGGTGATTTGCCACAAATGTCCACACAGGTCAATGGTCAAAAGTTTTATCATGCAGATAGTTAATGTGGTTGCACCAGTGTATAAGAATACGAACCAACTCGCCTCCTGGTGAATGTGGGATAATTCGTTCTCACAAATTCATGAATGGGCAGACGGTTGAGCTTCCTGACGGTTGAATGAACAGACAATTGAACAAACATGGATTGTTTTAGAAGTATATGTTCCCAGAGGAAACCGATTTGAGAGTTGGCTATTTGCTATGTTCTACATTTGAATGATATACGGTCTTGTTCTATTAGTCTATGAAAAGAGTTCTGAGAGTAAACGTCTGGAATGAAAGATCTAAAACTTTATTGTAATCATATGTTTACTGAAATAAAGTGATCTCTTTTAGGTGGTGGGTTTTTTCCCGTAAGGGTTTTCCCACGTAACTCTTGTGTTCTTTCTCTGTCGTGTTTTGTCTACTTTGGTTTTTTATCCATTTTTCTATGCACATCTTTAAGTTCTGTAAATTGAATTTTAATACATACTTGCTTTATTTCCCTACAAATTGACATTAGGAGAGCGTCTTCCGCACTGTGCTTTCCTTACAAGTGGTATCAGAGCCTGGCCAGTTGTGTTATCCTTGTTGGGTAGGGTCAATTTTTTGTGTCAATTTTGTTTCAGTGGGAGTCTAGCAGAGAGTCTACTTGTTCTATTTGCATATTGAGATGGTGAGCACTTCTGGGTGAATGGACCTTGAGAAGTTCAATGGCTCAAACTTTGAGTTGTGGAAACTTAAAGTTGAAGATTTGCTAGTTGATCTTGATCTTTGGTTTGTTGTGTCTAGACAAAAACCTTCAGGCATGAAGCAAGAGGATTGGGACTTAGCAGACCGAAAGGCCAGAGGACTGATAAGATTAAGCCTTGCAGATTCTGTTCTTTTGAACGTTCACGAGGAGAAAACTGGTTGTCTTCTGTGGAAGAAATTGAGAGATATTTATCAAGACAAATCCTTGGTGAATAAACTTTTCTTGAGAAAGAAGTTATACTCTTTGAAGATGGATGGAGGTGTTGTCCTCATTTTTGTTCTCAAAAAAGGAGGACCATTACATGAAATTTTTGTGAAAAAATGAAAAAAAATTACTCTGTGGCATGCTTCCTGAGGCAAAATTTTGACTAATCCTTGGACTGGCTTAATCCTCAGTCCATCCTCGAACTATGTTTCAAATTTCGTCAAATTCTAGGTTCGTTTGCTATGTCTTTCCTTCAATTTCAGGTTTTAAAATCCCGACTACAGGTGGAGAATTTTATTTCAAACAGCAAGTTTTAATGATGTCCATTGTTTTGGTCTTTGTAGGGGAATTTTCAGCTTATTACATGTGCACTTTTATACAAAGATGAATACTTGTAATTTGTTTTAAATTTCTCCTTTGTTGTTTTTATTATTTTTATTGTTTTTTGGCTTGTTTAGTTAAAATAGGGATTTTTTGGTTAAGTTACAAGTAAACTTGTAGTTCTCTCCAAAAACCCCTACTTCAATGGTTTTTACATGTAATAGGAATTTTAAACCCCTATTACATATGTGCAAGTAAGTTATAACTTGTTGTAGGGGTTTTATTTCCCCTTTACAAGTAAATAAAACTTGCATCTCTCTCCAAAAATCTCGATTTTGCCTTGTTAGTGAAAAAGTGACAATTTAAAACTTGCACTTTGTCTCCAAAAACCCGATTTTGCTCATAAAGTGCATTTTTGACATTTTAAACTTGCTATTTGGCCAAAAAATCTCAATTTTGCCCAACATGTTGAAAAAGTGAAATTTTAAATTTGTTATATCTTCTAAAAAAACCCGATTTTCATTGTTTCAATGCATTTCGAACTTGTTATTGGTTCCAAAAAACCCAAATTGCAAGGAAAAACGTTTTTTTTAGGATTTTAGGCAAATTTTTGTGGAGATTTTTTGGGAGATAGAAGGCGTTTTGGATTCCTCCCTATTTTTATGCATTTTCAAACACCTTTCATGCCACATGGAGGTTAAGATTGCTGGTTTTTAGCTTTATAACAGCAGCCACGTTTTTTCAAAAAACCACTTTTTTTTTGCCATTTGGAATGCCATGAATCAGCAATGTTATGAATCATTTTGGCTTGGTATGCTAAGGCGTTGAGGTTAGAAAGAGTCTTGGTCATTTTCCATGCCATTTCTCATGCATTTGCTGCCACATTTTTCAATTTTGTGCATTTTTTCAAAAACGTGGCTAGGGTTTTGGAATGCGGTTAATTTCTTTTTAAGAGTTCTCCATCCTTCTTTCAAAGATTGATCATCTTTTTGAAGAAGGCATTTTCAGTTTGAAGCAAGGTTTGATTTATTTTCTTTCTTTGTTTCATTTTCTTGTTTTCTTGTTTTTCCTTTCTAGTTGTAAATATGTTGGTTCTTCCCCAAAAATTGGTTTTGTGAGAGAGATTTTCCCCTTTGTAAAGCAATTTTAGAATTGCATTGTTCTTCCCCATTTTCCCTCTTTACTTGTATTCGGGATTTTAAATCCCGATTACAAGTTGGATGAAAATCATTGTTCTTCCCTTATGGATAAAAGATTTAACCATCTTTTGTTGAAATTACAAGTTCCAAAGATGAAAAATACCCATTCTTTCAAAATCGGGTTTTTAGAACTGGATTACATGTTGAAAGTTCTTCCCATTTTCTTGAAGATGATCTTCCCAAAATATTTTCATATTCATTTCCATCATCCGTACATACCATTTCATCCACTCATTTCACACCTTCATTCATTTTCCCCATTTAAAGTCTACCTGTGGTCAGCCATCCAGAACCCGAAATTGGTCCAAAATGCACTCAAAAACACTTGAAAATGAGTTCTACAGGTCCAATTACAATTGCAAACTTGTAGTTACCAGACCAGACATTGCCCAACTAGTGGGAGTACTTAGTAGATTTATGGAAAATCCAGGAAGGCTGCATTGGGATGTTGTGAAGAGAGTGTTTAAATACTTGAGAGGTACTTGGGTCAGTGCAAGAAGATGAGTCCACTTTTTGGTCAAAAAGTGGAAGTGTTTTCCCTGTTTTTCAGGTTTTGTCTCACTTGAGCTTAAATTTTGAAACACTTAGAGATTGAATCTTGGAAAAAGTCAGTAATATAAAAGATAGCTCTCTGAGTGTACTTTTCAAATATGTAATTTATTTTAATACCCACATAATAAAAAATAACTTTTTGAATGGAGTTCTAAAAACTATGTTTTAAAAATGCCTGTTTCAGGACCATACCATGCATGTGTACGACCCACACTTTTTGACACAATTAAAATTATTTTCTCAAACCGTTTTGGTAAATGGTTTGTAACACACTGAAGATTGATGAGCATATTTTTCTGTATTTTTTTTTCAAATATTTTTTTTTTTAATTAATTTTTTAATGGTCGTAATTATCTTTTTAAAAATTTGACGTGTACGACCCACATAATTTGACGTAAACTTAGCATTTTTGAATTTTTTTTTTTTTTAATTGAAAAGAATTTTGTGTAGATTGATGACATATAATTTTTTTTTCAAAATTCATTAAAATAAAAAAGTTATTAAATTAAGAAAATTAGTTAATATTTCAAATTTATGAACCTGATTTAGTATAAATTAAATGAAAAATAGTTAAAATAATCAATTTTTAAATTAATTTACATATTTAGAATCTAGACAGTATAATCTGAAATGGGTTTCAATTTCATATAAAAATTCTCTTATTAGAGGCATGCAAACTATTTCATTTCATCATATTTGTGCTTTCATTCATGGAGCTTTGAATTTGCAGGTTCATGTCTCAGGTGTGGCCATCCCAGGCCTATCCTGGGCCTAATCCCAAGGCAAGTGGCGGGTTGTGAATTCAAATTTTGCATATAAAATGGGGGCCCGTTTCATTTTTTGCCCGTTGGATCTAATTATTTAAATAACGGGCCCCCGTTTTTAAAACGGGGACCGGTTATTTAAATAACGGGCCCCCGTTTTTAAAACGGGGACCCGTTATTTAAATAACGGGCCCCCATTTCTAAATAACCGTTACTGTAAAAAAAAGATAGATTGCATTGATTTACCACACTATCATTGAAATCCGTACTGACAAAGATTTTTTACATCATTTGGCAGTACTTTTTAATATTTTTTACATGATTTTTTGAAGAACTCAGTAAAAAGATATTATTTTTTGAAGATGAGTTTGTAAAAATGGGTTCTAAGCAACGTCAAAAGAAAAAAAAGAGGACAATGACAGTGGACGAAATTCAAGCACAAAGAGAGGAGGCAAAACACCAAAGAGATCGAAGATCACAACAACGACAATTGAATAACACTTCTGAAGCATCTAGTTCAGTGCCCGTTGTAGATGAGACCATTGAAGACATCATGATGGATGTAAGAAATGTAGAACCACACACGGGTATGACTGTTGATGCAAATGTTGATGTGGATGCGAATCCTGGTATGTTTTTAAATCCTGATGACTATGATGCCAATCAAATTGCTAATTTAAATGAAGCTGGATATAAATTTCATACACCAATACGAAAAGAAATAAAAATTGAAAATATTACACCACCCTCTCTAAAAGAAAATGAATGTAATTTGTTTACTATTGATAGCAATGTGCTAGATAATCTTAATGGGTTAGTTTCTTGGAGACAAATCAGAACACATGCAAACATATTATATAAACAATTTTTCTATAATAAAAAGTTAGGATTCCAATGTCAATTAATGCTACAATTAATAAAAATGTTAAAAATGCGTAAAGTCATGAAAAAAATAGGTATTTATGCAAAACCAAAAAGAAAAGATGAATCATATAAGCAAGTTGTATCTACTGTTGCCAGTGCCATCGATTCTATAGGAAAAACAAGTCGATCTAAAGATAAGAATGCAGCACGTAGAGTTATAACGACTGCTGTAGTTGACAAAATGATTGTTAGTAAAAGAATGTTAAGTGATATAAGTGGCTATTTGAACTTACATCGTAGAACCTTGTCAAGAGTGGCCAAAAGAAGAGACATAATTGAAATTGATCCACTAAACCATTGTTGGAGTTTTAGTGGTAGACTTCAAAGGTCGGACATGAAATTAAATGATGAAACTAAACAATTAATTGCAAAATTTTGGCATGATAACACTAGAGTTTCATCAAATGCTAGAGATGTTTTAAAGTTAAGGGTGGGATCAAAAATTCGTGATCCTCATCCAAAACATCTTCTTGACATGACTCAAACTGAATTCTTTAAAAAATTTAGTGATGAATCTGTGTTAATGAATTTACGAATTAGTCAAAGATCATTTGAAAAATGCAAACCCTGGTATGTTAAAATCAATAAACAAAGAATAGCTTGTTGTTGTAAAACTCATATCCAGTTTCGTTACTATTATGATGTTTTTTGATATATTCATTGTATGTTGCATGGTAATGATCTTGTGCAAGATTGTGGTGTTTATGTTCCACCTGAAACTATAAAAGATTTTATTGGAAGTTTATTTTGTAAACCACCTAATGAACAATTATTTCTTTCCAGTTCATGCATTTATGGTCTTTGCAATTTATGTGGGAACTATTTTTCGATAGGTGAATGTTTGCATGAACATGTTTCATCTGAGTTTGGACAAAAAATGGTTGATGTTAGGAGATTTAAAAATATAGAATACCCTCTAAAGGATGGAAAGATGGGGAAACGTTTAGAATTGATTACAGAACAAAATAGTGTGAATGCATTTATTAGTGAGTTTAAAACTCATATTGTTCCAAAATATGTGAAACATTCCCAACATGCCCGATGGCTTGATGGACAGTTTCGCATATACAAGAACACATTTCCAGTTGGAACAATAGTATCAGTTGTGGATTTTGCAGAAAATTATACTCTAAAACCACAAGAGGAAACTCAATCACAATACTACAACTCAGTGCAAGTGGCCATATTTGTGCACATTATATATAGACATGACCATGATAGTACAAAAGATAACAGAAAATTTTTGAGGGAGTATCATTTCTATGTTAGCGATAATCGATTACACTCTTTAGAGTTTGTCCAACATTGCTTCGAGGTATTTTATGATAATCTTAAGGAAAGAGAAATTGACATGAAACAACATATGATATGGTCAAATAACTGCATTGGACAATTCAAAAATGCAAGAATGTTTTATTGGCTATGCAAAGTTCACAAGATAACCAATGTCCAACATTTATGGAGTTTTTTTGAAGCGGGACATGGTAAGGGGGAACACGATGGAGCCAGTGCCTGTATAAAAAGAGCTCTTGCTAGAGAACAATTGAAATTCGAGGATGCAGTGAAATTCAGAGATGCTCGTGCAGTTGTAGATTGGTGCAATTCAAAGTTGTCAAAAGGATCAACTGAAAACTCTGCAATTCGACGTTTCTTCTGGTTGATAGAGGAAGATAGTATTCCTATTCGGCATGATTGTAATACCATCATTGGATCAACTAAATGGCATTCATTTAAGAGTTCTAATTCAAACACATGGACTATATTCACAAGGCAATTTGCTTGCTTTTGTTAGTTTTGTGTTTCCGGAGATTGGGAATTTTGTGAGAATAAAGAATGGGTTGAAGAATGGCAACAAAGATCATTGACACCCATAGATGCAAATGATCCGCATGAAAGAACTGATGAAGATATGGATCAAATGTTTGCATCAAATGACTATGATCGCATTTCAGATCTTATACAACAAGGTAAAATTATTTTTGAAATTTGTTTTGATTTATTAAATAGTACATAAATTTATGAAATCTTACAGTGTATATTTTTGTTTTTATTTCTCATTAAATATTAAAATAAAATTGTTTTGTGCATAGGACATGTCTATGTTGTTGTTGCACCAGAGGACAATGAAGAGGGGACAGAGTATTGGTTGGCTCGATGTGTAGAGCCAAAACATAAGCTAACTACTCCTCGAGTAGATGATGATGGTTATGACTATCCAACAGGATCTATGGTTGTTGTTGGCACTTGGCTACGCAAATATCTAACAAGAAAGAATGGATTGCCCGCATTTGAAGATTATGAATTAGAGAAGAAGATTATACATTACTCGCATTTGGTAGTGGCAACTAATATAAAATTGGATAGATATCGTGGCAGGCCTGCTAATAAACAATTATGGACTCTCTCTATGGAAGAGCATGAGACAATTATAGATGCTTTGCAAAAGAGAGAGGATGCAGATGGTTTAACGGAATGAATCTAGTAAAATTTTGTTTGAGGTCTACCACAAGTAGAAGGCATCAATGAAAACAAAGTTATTTAAATAGACTGTTTATTTTATTTTGGATATGTCTTCTTGATTACATTTTGTGTACAATATACATAAATGAGAGACTATTGGTCAAATTTATGAATGAGATAATTATGTTTTAATCAAGTTCTATTCATTATATTTGTTAAATGATACTTTTTAATTTAGAATATGTTATAATTATAAGATATGTTTCGATACTTAGTTCATGATGTATGCACATTTAGTTTATCTAATCACAAGAACTATTTAAATGAAATTCAAAAAATAAAATTACAAGTCCACATAATGCCTATAAAGTTGTTTAAGCACAACTTCCATAAATAAAATTTCAAGTCCACATAATATATAAAGTATGCACAAAATTTCAAGTCCACATAATTTCAAGTCAATATATATGATCTAATGTGCACATAATTTCAAGTCCACATAACATCTAATGGGCACAATACACATAAAGTATGCACATAATATATATGATCTAATCCTATTATGAAACTATCCATATATATAAAGTATGTGTGTGCACGTGTAAACAAATATGTAAAGCCTATAAAATAGTACATATCAGAGCCAAATAAACAGTAAAATTTCAAGTCCACATAATCCATATAATATCTAATCCATATATATGTCTAGATGGTAACATGATGTTCACTCCACATAATATCTAATGTGCACAAAATATATAAAGTATGCACAAAATATATATGATCTAATCCTATTATGCAACTATCCATATATATAAAGTATGTGCACATGTAAACAAATGTGTAAAGTCCATAAAAAAGTACATATCAAAGCCAAATAAATAGTAAAATCTAAGTGCTATCATCAATAACATCTCGTGGTCTCTTGTCCCCGGGACGTGGTCCAGATCCACCTGTCTCATGCTGTACAATAAAAAAAATATTAAAATATTAAGTTTGAAATTAACTATTAAAAGAATCATTTATCAAATATAGTAGAATTCGTAAATTAAGTTACAAACTTACCATATGCTCATCAGATCCTCTAGCAGTATCTCTCTTGTCCCCGGGACGTGGTCCAGATCCACCTGTCTCATGCTGTACAATAAAAAAATAATATTAAAATATTACTTGAAATTAACTATTAAAAGAATCATTTATCAAATATAGTAGAATTCGTAAATTAAGTTACAAACTTACCATATGCTCATCAGATCCTCTAGCAGTATCTTTCTTGTCCCCGGGGACGTGGTCCAGATCCACCTGTCTCATGTTGTACAATAAAAAAATAATATTAAAATATTACTTGAAATTAACTATTAAAAGAATCATTTATCAAATATAGTAGAATTCATAAATTAAGTTACAAACTTACCATATGCTCATCAGATCCTCTAGGAGTATCTCCTCTAGCAGTATCTTGTGCAGTATCAACACCAAATGTAGTGCTAGCTAACTCCTGTACAAGGTCAAATTCAAAGTGTCCAATTAAATCTTAAATTAAGAGTCAAAATAAGATCAAATTAAGTATTACATATTAATACCTCAAAGGATGTCGATGTGCATTCAAATTGGCTCTGATCAAAATTATGAGGATAACCTATCCTAATGGTAGTGTCCACCTGCATACATGCATTTAATGAAATCATATTTAGTGAACATATATACATGTGTACTAAATAATTTCAAGTTAAGCTACAATATTGTAAGAGTTCATATTTAATTTAAGAATTATAAGATACATACCATAGATGGTGTCACAATAGTCAGACCTGAATCAATGTAGAATAGATGTGATGTAGAGGGTCCCTCATGACCTGAATCCTGGAGAAAGAAGCATTCAATGTATCAACATGAAAATTTATATAGTATACGATGATAACATGTTAACTTAAAAAGATCTAGTACAATGTCTAGATAGAAATTTATACTATACCCCATAAGGTGTGCCGAGTTGTGTTCCAGTAGATGCAATATTGACTCTAATATTAGGTGTAGTCCTTATCTACATAAACAAAATTTATTTAATGAAGTATTAGATTGTATAAAATAAGAGATGCACTTAGTTCATACCTATATTTAATGAAGTATAAAAATATTGACATGTACATGTATATATATCTATACCTGGTCAAGATGAACATTCGAGAAAAGAAAATCCATATAAGATGTCATCATACTATCATCTGCTGCATCATGCTCATCTGGAACTGAAGTAGATCCTGCAGCAGTAGTAGGACCTACACACGTCTCATGACAACTCAAACACATATGTGGCATCCATCGAGGAGCAGATGCCATGTGAGCAGCTTGCTCACTCAGGTTACCTGTGAGGGAAGTCAAAGCATCTAATGTCGAAATGAATGATGTATTTTGGACATCTGCAGGAATCGATGGAGCAACAAGTGGAACTATGGGTGGATCCGGGTGGGGATTATTACTCCATGCCCCTAATCTATGTTGTGGCATTCCACGACCAACACCCTGGAATGACTTAATATCAAAATAATTTGGTTTTTGGTTCATTACAAACTCACAGTATAATTTCTTCAAAAAATAAAAAGGGACCTCATAATTACAATGTGGTGGATAATCAAAAACCATCCACCATCTATCCCAAAAGTATCTAGCCATTTCTGGATGCACACACCACCTAATTGAAATTCTTTTCTGGTTAGGTTGCATTGGTTCTCTTGTTTTTGGGTTGGTAAAATATGGACATAAATGAGCTTTGGTTATTTTCAAATCAGTGATTTGCCTATAAGTTAAACCATCGGCATAAAAATCACGCAACTCTTATCATCGTCTATGAAATTGATCTAATTGAGAATCAATAGATCTAACTAACTCGACAACAGTTTGCATTGATTTTGCAAAGTCTACAAGATGGGGTGGCGTGACTTGCTCATTTTGGATAGCAGCAATGTTTTGTTCAATCACTTGTAGGTTTTCATTAATTCGTTCTCTTAAACGAATTTCATCCAATCTAGGGGGTTGTGGTGGTGGTGGTGGAGGTGGAGGAGGAGGAGGAGGAGGAGGGGGTTGTGGTGGGGGGTTTTCACCTAATAGTTCATCTATGTCAAAGACATCCATGATAACAAAGAACTCCTGCATATATAAAGATATACATGAATTATATACAACTCTATGTCAAAGAAGAATCTATTTTACTAAATTAAAAAAAAAACATTTATAAATAGTAACATTTCTATGTTGTTGAATGAGATACACATGAAATATATAATATTTAATATTGAACTTAAAAAAATACACATGTACATACTATTGAATCTTGAAATATAAAATTTGCGCACAAAACTTAATAAAAACTTTCAATGAAACATCATAAATCTATTATATATTCAATTTAATAAATTCATTTCTTGTAAAATGCATCAACTATTAAAATCAATATAAAATATTTCATACATAAGATCAATAAAGAAGTGAGAAATAAGATGATCCTCCTTCTAGTGTAAGAATATATAGCATGGAAACAATATTACTAAGACAACATAATATTTTGTTAACTTTAACTTAAAGTTATTTTGAAAAATGCACGTGTGTGTTTGGATGCTCCATATTTCTAGTGTTTTAGTGTACATGATAATTTATTAGAATTCAATTACATAGTTTTGAGATAATTGCCATCAATTCATATTACATTGATTAGTCTTCAGACAATCTTAAAAAAAAACTAATCTCCCATGACTATAAATGACATACTTAAAACATATTATATTCTAAGTGGTTGTCATGTAAAGACAAAACATCAAAACTTTTGAAGAGTTAAGCATATTTCACCATTAAATTTCTCCCATAATCAAATCTACACAAGATTATAATTTACAAAACCTTCAAAAAATATTATTTCCTATAAATCATTTATTATAAAACTCCGCAATCATTTGTTTTCATATATAATCTTTCTATAAAATTTAAGACATCAATTCATACACAAATTCTCTTACAAAGTTGAATAAGAAATGAAACTCTTACATAAAAATCAACACAACATGCCAACAATTAAAAACAAAATTAACCTTGCAATATTTACTTTTAAAATAATCAATTTCAACAATATTTTACACATGCATTTATAATTATCAACTAGAATATTATTTTGACTAACATTCCAAATAAAATTCCTAACATACTATATGATCCTCATTCCTAAATTCCACTATCATACTTGCAAGCACTTAATTATTAAGTCAATGAACAAACTACAACTCAATGAAGCTAAAAAAGTGATGCAAGCCTATTTTTAAATATCCCAATTCCTTTCGCTGACCTAATACTTTTAGTGGCAACCATTTAAAAATTTCGTATTAATCAAAGAGAATATTTTAGGGAAAAAATGCAGTGTTGGCACTTTATGAAAATAAAGGTTTTTAAGACTCTAGAGACTTGTTCATCACAATATTTTATTGTTTAATATGCAAAATTTTGAAAGATTTTGATATGTACAGACAAATTAAATTTTTCATATAATTAGAGGTGAAATCAATTTTGAATTCTACCTCAATGATTGAAGGGATCTTACAATTTTGACTTTAAATATAGCTTCATTTATACTCTTTCATAAATAAACTAAAATAGAAGCTATAAAGAATTGCTAAATTCTAGAAATATATGTGTATGCAAGCAAGCATAAAAAATCAATAAAGGACTTAAACTATGAATTTCAAACCATTATGCTATGCATAAGTACCACCTTTAGATCAAGTTAAAGGATAATATATAAAAGATGAAAGACAATAGTATCTCAGAAAGAAAACTCTTGTTGTAGCTAAAGGTTGATGGCTTCAAGATGGATTTGTGACCAAGATAGGATGTAAGGTGCTTAAATTGGCAACATAACATTGCATTACAAGAGTTCTTGAAAATAGCTCATATAATGATTTATTTATAGTCATGAAGGATAGAGGATTAAAGACTAAGATTGTTTTGAGAGATCAATGGAGTAGATTGATTGAAAGGATTGTGTGCATTAGAAGCTTCCAAGTGGCAACTTATGTTTGGTGCACATGAGGAGTTCATGATCCAAGAAATTTTTGAGGAAAAGGTCTTCTTAGGGGCGTATACACCAAGATGTTGTAAAAAAAGGTGGCCAAATGACCAAAAAAAGATAAACACGAGTGCGTTATTGGGAAATTCATTTAACGCATTTGAGGTCTTTTTTGTAGTGATTTTTTCTTACCCTATCCTAGGCTTGTTTACACTATCGTAGGTTCATTAGGACTATCCTAGGTTCATTAGGATTGTCCCAAGTTCATTATGGCTTTCTTAGGCTCATTAGGACTTTCTTAGGTTCATTAAGACTGCCCTACATTCATTAGGATCATTTGAGGCTCATTGGGACTATCATATGTTCATTGTGATTGTCCTAGGTTCATTAATTTAATTTGTGTGTTCATTAGGACTATCTCACGTTCTCAAATAGCTTCAACTAATATCTTAAATTAACTATTTTTTTAAAAAATAGCTCCTTAACAATTTAATATTATATACAATCGAATATGATTTCAACTTCAAACCTTGTGCACCTTTTAAAACCAAAAGATGTTGTTAAAACCATTCTTCTAATATTAGCTTAATCATAACATAATCTAATAAATCTTCCTCAAAATATCTACCAACTTCAAATCATATATCAAATCTTTTATAATATAAATTACATTCTAGACATACCAATATACTTCTAAAGATATTCAAAATACTTCTTGGGAATTATATTTTTCAAATCTTTCGGATGTATATATAATTAGCACCCCATTTAGAAAACTCATTATCAATCAACATTATAAATCAAGAATATTTTTTATTTTGTATTAATGAATTATATATTTGGCATATTAGCTTCCTTTATGAATAGGTATGTAAACGAAACTCCAATTTTAGTAACTTATCTAGCTTCGCTCTAAAATTGTGTCCATAATTGATCCTTTTATACCATCACATGACATAATAGGACCATAATAGGACCTTTATGCCATGACATGGCATAAACCTAAGCCTAAACTTTCATATCTAAAATTTGAAGAGTAATGTTAATTACTTTTAAGGTTATACTAATTTAGTGGTAACTTTTGTATTGCCTAATGAAGATTAAGAACAATTTAGGTACATATGTTCGGTTTTATTTCAATTTCATTTTCGAACGTTTTTGTTTTTGTTTCCATTTCATTTTCAATTTTTTGTTTGTGTCGATTTCGTTTTGTTAATTATCTAGGTTTGGTTTTGGTTTCTAAATTTGTTGATTACGGTTTAGGGTTAACTATTCAAAAATAGTTTAGATCAAAATCAAGAATTTACAAATATAAAAAATAATTTATTTATATGCTACTATAAAAAAAAACTAAAATAATAAAAAAAAAACTAAATAATACACAAAAAAAAAAGAAAAATATACAAGAAAATTATGAAATGTGAAAATAGATGACTGAATGTGTACCTGGGATAGTGGTGGAGGCTTGAAGTGGAAACCACAGCACGGGGGCCCGTTTTTGATCTCTTCTTGTCAACTCACTGTCACAGTGAAAATGAAAAATTGTCCAAAAAAATGGTAAAAATAGAATTTCAAAACGGGGGCCCGTTTTTTAAACACGGGCCCCCGTTTTGTTTATAAACGGGGACCCGTTTTGTTTATAAACGAGGGCCTGTTTTGTGACAAAATGGGGCCCCGTTTTATTTAGCTTCGGCACCCCGTGACCTTTTGGCTCGGGAGGCCGAACCATTAACGGGCCCCTATTTTTTGAAAATGGGGGCTCGTTTTCCAATGTGCAGACTTCCGCGAATTTGTGACTCATTAGCTTGCACATACCCACTTCTCAGTATGCTTTGTGTTACCATGGAAATTTGGCTGGGTCATAGAGTTCTATCAGCATTCAAGGATATGTGGATTCTAATTGGGCAGGGGACGTTGACAGCAGGAGATCCACCAGTGGATATATATTCATGTTGAATGGTGGTGCTATCAGTTGGATGAGCAAGCGGCAACTTGTAGTCGCTTTGTCCACTATGGAGGCAAAATACATGGCTACCACACATGCTTGTAAATAAGTTGTTTGGCTTAGGTGTTTGGGTTCTGATATTGGTTTTGATGTAGGACAAATTGAATTTTATTGTGACAGTCAGAGTGCCATTTGTTTGGCAAAGAATCCTACCTTCCATGCCAGGTCTAAACATATTGATGTCCAATATCACTTTGTTTGTGACATGGTGGAAGATGGAAAAGTAAATCTGAACAAGGTAGACACTTTGGAAAATGTTGCAGATGCCTTAACGAAACTAGTAAGCACTTACAAGTACAAGTGGTGTTCTAGCTCTATGGGTCTTAGTACCCAT